>NC_079164.1:79305755-79565755 GCF_947568905.1 Ostrea edulis | reverse complement strand
ATTCATAAACTAACAAATCAATCATTAGAAAAAACAAAGCAATACTATAGCCTCCTAATGACCTTCTCCACGCACACTAAAAGCTGGGTATATTTCGAGGGGGAATATCTGTATATTTGAATACCATATTTTGATATTTCTAAATACTTCAGTAGCCTTTTCAGTCACATATATGTATTTTACTTGTAAAGTTGTTCCTCATTCTAAACTTTTTTATGATTTCAGTCCCCATGTCCTTAAAGAATTGCACAACTATATTACTGTACCTGAATATCATCGCATGCATGCTAATCAACAAAGACAATTTGTTAACCTTTAGAGTATTATTATAATACCTATATGTTTTATAATCAGAATAAGGATATTTAGCTGCTGACAAGTTTAGTTGTAAAGATCTAGGCCTATATGCTATTCTTAACAACAGTCACTGATGTACAAACTGTACTATAAATAATGAAATATGTTTAGAAGTCTAAAAAAAAGTACGTTAATTTGATTTGGAAGACAGAATAATACGTATGACAGAAGCAAATCTGGTTTGTAGTCCAACTTCCATAAAATAAACACAGACCTAAATAATCTCTAAAATACTTTAGTCTCTAATTTCAACAACGCCTGCCTGTACAAACATTAAGAGCGAGAATTCTATCTTACGGCTTTACGTTTGTCTCTTGTTTCTTTAACATGTAATAATGTGAATGAAAAGGCAGAGTGTCATCATAAGTATCCGAACTTTCTGGTTGTGATGTCATCAATAGGCTATTGGAAGTACCGTTTGAATTGTCTCCCGTAGCCTCGTTCTCGTTGACAGTTAGTGTAACATAGCTGTCACCATCCTTATCATCAGCTGCCTTCATAGCATAAGTATTTGCACTCTTCTCAAATTCGACGGCGATCATCCTTTGGTTCCGCTGAAGAGCAAGTGTTACGTAGGTGTCCTGAAAGCCATCGTTTCTGTTTACGACAACGGCACCACCTTCGTCGTAGATGTCTTCTTCCTCAGTGGCGTTGAAAGTGGAAATTGCGTTGTGCCTATTAAAGATGAGTACGTTGTAATTGTTAGATGCTGTTGTCATCTGAGAGTAGTCTTCCTGAGGCTCGTCCGAATTATGGGTGACAGAGTTGTTAGAGACACGCCTGAACCTCAACCCTCTAGAAGTACATAAATTATTAAAATAAATTGCTTGCTATGTATGCTTTAAAATCATACATTTAAGTATTTGGTCCTATATATTATTACATAAATAATTCAAGCCTGATTGATTGCACGGGTAACACACGGAGGTCCCTGTCGTGACAGGCGTTGACATGACGAAGAACCCTAAACGCTAACTATAGGTTTAAATCTGTACTCACCTCCAGCTAGTGACGTCGCAATTTGAATTAAAAATTCTCAAAGGGACACAAAGCAAAGGATTAAATAAACAATTGCACTGTATATAGAAAGTAAATACATTGTACATTTTTTTTATGCCTTTATGATATAAATTTATACGGTTCATAATGAACATAGAAACCTGAGAGATATTGTCTGAGAAACTTTAATCTGCAAATAGAAATCGGAATATATTTATTATTCTTATAGAGTCCGTGACGCATGGTACAAGAATACACAAATAATATCGTGCTAGAACGTAATTGTTGATTTTGCATGACAACGCTTAATTGTATGTGCTATGTTACCAAACTCACCATCACAAAATGATGTATTTTAAGTATTTCATCAAATAAATTGTGTTATCTTGTTAAATATCATACCCAAACATGCTGTTCATTTGTCTTGTTTCGTGATATAAGGATTACATAAAAAAAAATTAAATATAAAAATTAATTATCTTTAGATTTCACAGTACGACGATTATAACTAAGATTGACCCGACGCTGAATTTCACAGCTAATAAAACAGGTAAAATTATGCGTCACTTGGACAACTCTTGCATCCAAATTAATGATGATTGCTAAAGACGATTTATTTCTGATACAAAAATGTCTGCCTGATTTGAAAGTTATTTTTTAGAATGTTGCAAGTGAATGCCCTAGTACCAAAAACATACGTTATTGGATTAAATCTCTGATGTTTGGTAGTGGAAATGTAACAAAAAAGGTTAATAAAGTGAAAGAAAGTTAATAAAGTGAAAGAAAGTTAATGAATTTTCTTTATGTACGTTTGCGGATATTTACTTAATGAGATTTATTATTTTGGTGTCATTAAAACAACCGACCACTATATAATGATATAAATAATCACAATTTATTTATGCATTCATTTTCAGACAGTCATGGAGCAACATTTAGCCCCCCTCCCCCTTTTGGGTTTAAAATTTTGAGGTTTGATCTAAGATTTTTCTCCGTTTCCTACCCACCCCTTAACTTTCAAAATCGACAATAAACTGTGCCTGGACTCACTATATCTGATACTAATTATAAATAACTCTAAGTGCTTGTCTATTGAAAGTTGCCCAAGTTATCGCAATAAAGGTGTGCATACTAAAGATAAAAGCCGCGACGGAATCGTAGACGAAATAATGGTTCCGATATTCCGTATTACCGTTACGCAATACTGATAACGTCTGGTTCCTCCCCGCTATTATGTTATAGTGTTACCAGTTATATAAATCTTTAAGCAAGTGAGTCGTTCAAATATTTTCATCTGATAGACCAGCTTTAACACTACTGTCTATGGTTCCAAATTATTATTATTTAAAAATACACTGTAACACAGTAGTCTCCTGAATAAAAACACAATTAATCGAGTCATGCTTAGCCGAAATGATGGAAGACTGCATCCGATGTTAACAAACGTTATCAAGGATTCAATGAGTTTTCAGTTTGAAAATATTACATTCGTGAGGCTTTTTCTGTTATCAAACAGTGCGGACTTATTTCTTTCATGGAGATACCTAAGGTTTTGTTATATATTCCAAACAGCAATATGAAATCAGCGAACACTCATGAACATGTGTAAGCATTCAAGAATCAAAGTACTTAAAGTACTCGTGGGAGTTGAACATTGTGGAAATTCAGTTAGAAAAGATAGTACTGGAAGGGTAGGGGGATAAATGACTGAATATTATCATGATTTTAGATACAAATCAACTGTTGTTGTTTTTCAAAGCGTTACAACAGCAAACATGGATAATGGAAGGCCCATGGGCCACAACGCTCCAGGAGTAACTGAAGTAGTGTTGTTGTTTTCTAGAATTTCACCCCTTTATATTCTCATGAAAAATGTGACCACATATTATGGCCCAAACATTCAAATCAATATGGTTAGCAATGCCTTGCAGTTATGAAGAAGTTTTTCCCCTGTATATATACATTCAAGTTTAATCCTAGTTATAGCTAATTCTAAGGATTCATTACTTGAAAAGGTAGTCCAATATGCTAAACTGTCATCTGAGTATACTACAGTCCTGTAGAGGATCAATGGAATGGTAAATAATTGTATAATAACTCAAAATAAATGAAATGCAAAAAAATTAAAAATTGTCGGGCATCGGAAATGCACAAGCCGAGTTGCGCAAGGAATGGGCATAGAGGGAACCGGCAGAAAAGTTTTCAAGAATTATCAAGCAGGGAGCAAAATTTTGCGTACATAAATTTCAGCCGACTTAAATCCTTTGTGACCTTGACCTTTAACCCTTGACCAAAATCAATAGGGTTCTTTGTCTCATGAAGGTCGATAATCCATCTAAGTTTAATTGACATCCTATAATTTGTTAAAAAATTATAGTGCAGAAAACAAAATTTTCTCTAAATTTCAGTCTATTTATAGCCACTGTGACTTTGACCTTGTGACCCCGGAATCGATAGGCTTCTTGTCTTACTTAATCGATCTAAGTTTGATTGAGATCCTATAATTCGTTCAAGAGCTATGGTGCGGAAAACAAAATTTTCTCCAAATTTCAGTCTATTTATAGCCAGTGACCTTGACCTTTGACCTAGTGACCCCAGAATCGATAGGCTTCCTCATCTTACTAAGGGTGACAATCCATCTAAGTTTGAATGAGATCCTATAATTTGCTCAGGAGCTATGGTGCTGAAATGAAATGTTGATGCGTGCCCGCCTGCCCGCCCAAAGGCACTTCGTCAGATCATAAGCCGAGTTCGACTTCACCGCAACTCCGCTAAAAATGAAACACTAGTCAAATAATGTTATTTATTGCCAAGGTATTTGGGATATTATACTGTGGCTCAAACAGGGGGTGAATGAACCTGACAGTATGGAAAGCATATAATGGAATCAGACTTGTGATGCTGGAAATCTATAGTGATTAATAAACTATACATGTACAAGATCCATAACTATTTTTTTTTCCAGTTTGTGAGGGAGAATCCTCATGTCTCTTTCATCTGTAGACAAATAAACAATGTGTTTTGACCAGAGCAATTTCCAATCCTTTTTGCAGCATAAATTCAACATTGTGGCAACTGGGTTAAACTTTGATAGTGAAGTAATACATGGCAGCACCTTATCCCATGCTCTTAAAATTTCTGTTTGACACACACTCATGACATCCACTCAAACATTGCAGAGTGCAGCAAAATCCCATTGTAATAGGGGATTCAAAATGGATAACTGGTACAAAATATGGTACATACTATTCAAAAAGGATAATGAATTTGACATATTGATGTCTTGGAAAAGGAAATTCTGACATCGGGGCTCTAAGCGTTTTCAAACATTGTCATTTGATAAAAGTGTTCTACATTTTTAAAAATAGAGATTAATATGTCTTTACATACATAGGTGAGAAAGTTTCCAGTATTCTTAGCCGAGACATACCATGTATTCGCAAAAAATTCATAAACAAATATCACACTACTCACGTAGAAAATGTGGACCTTAACAGTCATCAAGCGCAGCGAAACACGCCATTTCGAGATTATAGTCGACGAAAGCTCGGTAACAGTAATGAATAAGGTACACTCATTTTGTATCTATTTTGTGACTTTCTTTATTAAAAGGAACAGTTCTCTAATGTGTAACGTGCAATTACTACGTAATTCAATAACTTGAAGCATGAAGCAGTTTCACTTTGCACCGGATATAAGAAATTTTATTTCGTATTCCGATCCCAATCGAAAGTTGTTGACTGGGAATGACGTGTTTTAATTCAATCTACATGTAACATCAAGCATTTTTTATATCACATTAAAAAAAAAACAAATATATACACATACACAATGTTGTAGAGTTATTTCTTGTAAATTTTCTGAGGTTTCGCACCATATTCGATATTTCGCGCCACGGTGTCAATAGGGCTTGTGTGCAGTTGTCGTTCGTTTCCCTATCAATGTTTATAGGTGACGCTGCGCTACAAACGACAATTTTCAAACTTATCTTTTATTTTTCTATGTCTATCAGTATCAATTTGATCGAAATCTTGTATTCAAATTGATTTGAATACAATATCAATGCATTTATTTACATGTCAATTATCAAAATTAGATTAATTCAGAAAAGTTACATGGATTATTTAATGGCGGATGTTTATAAAAGTTTATGTTGATTTACCTAGGAGTAAATCAGCTGACACAGAACCCCCGCTGACGACCACTATACAAATCAATACAAATTACTGCGCAGAAAAGTGCGTGATGACCCAGGGAGATTGAACATAGTTCAACTCCCAAAAAAGACATGGTAGGTGCCTACATATCAGACGGGCCTTATATAAACAAATTCAAAGTTTACCATCAATACAACTTAAACCTGTTTGATCCTACTATTCTTACTCACCTCAAATTCGCAACCAATTTCTATATTAACATCAAAACACCATTAAATCTTCTATTTCATCTTTTTGTTTATTGACATGTGCTTCGAATGAATGGAAAATATGACGCCAACTTCTGCCGCAATTTATCACGTCATAATAACAATATGTCATTAAGCCCGAATTGTCAGAGAGCGGTCCATATCTAATTTTGCGCTTTATAAATGAATAAGATATTAATAATATCAACCTGGATGAATCACATTCCTCTCAAATCCTGTGCATGTGCAGTTTTCTTGTTAATTACAAAGCTATCATCTTATGAATCGAGAAAAGTAACATATCATTAATTGGGAGTTACCTTCGTGTATATAGCACAGACTGTTACTGTAAAAGCTTCAACAACTGCATATAATCAGAAACATTTAATTTTGATAATAAAAACGCAAATATTTTGATATTCTGCTTGCACATTTCAGCTACTAGGATAAACGTGTATATACAGGAACGCCCACAGGCCCACAGAAGCGGCATTGTAAGACAGTGGCTATAAACAACCACCATCTAAAAGAAAACAACAAATACTCATTCTCTTTCATTGCATTGTTTACCCAATCCATCGCCCACACTCACATTTATTGCTGTTTAGAAAATTCAGATAGAAATAACTTCCGGATGGATATGTATTTGAGGAAATAGTATTTTTATAACATAATTCATTACCGTATGTAGTTTACAAGCAATGGTGGAAGAAATTTTGCACAATGTCCATTGCATGTTACGTATTGCTCCTCTGTTTACATTTTGTTCATTCAAAAGCTGGACTCGGGGCAGGAGTCTGAGGTCGGTAAGTAATGATCACCATAAAGAAATGTAAACCAAATAACTTGATTGAAATTTGAAGAAACTTAGAAACAATCATGCTTACATTTATAACATCAGAAACAAGTCGTTTTAATATCGCGGCTTATTTGTAGTGATCCTTTGAGATGCTGTCCGAATTATCGACAGTTGGATACATTCTGCGGCCGTAAGCAATTAACTTTTGTTTTGGAATAGTTTAAAATCACTGTAGTTACATTCATCATTTCTCACACAAAGAAAGTGATGGGGGTAAATATGTATCGCTACGTCATCCTATTATAATTCCCTCAAAACTTTCATTACGAAACGGATATAGTAACAGTACCATTCTTGTGTTGGTGAGTATCTGTAGCCATATTCATGTTTGAGAGAGTGTGTGTGTGTGTGTGTGTGTACATGTATGTGTGTAACACTCTCAACTCTCAAATTACTCTTGTATTCCTTATGAAAGGTGAAGATAACGAACAGTGATCAATCTCATAACTCCTATAAGCAATTTTGATCGTAATCTTCACATTTTCACAGAGTTTGTAGACACTCTACGGACAGCAATCTGCTTGATTCATTCTTTACATGTAGCTTTGTAATTAAAAAAACCTTTGCGTTTGGATCAGATGTTCAAGGTCACTACAGGACTAAATAGCAAAGGTTTGCAGACACTCCACAGGCTACATTATTTTATGCTCAATTGATTTGATACTTCACTTGAGAGAAAATCCATTTCTAGTGCCTTTAACGCAACATTTAGATATGCATTTATCTACTACGTTTTTTCTATTAGTAAAATTCATTTTTATTTATATTCGATTTGGTATATTACAGTGAAGTCAACGTGAAAATCACCTGAGTTATCGGCAAACTGAGAACTAAACTTTATGACAAACGGGATGTCTTCTGCTTCTCCATCTTCAACTCAAACCTGTTGTAAAGTCGAATGCCTACTTGTTTTATACCAATTGTTAGAGCCTTCTTTACACACTGATTTTGAGTACGGGTTACTCCGTTTACCTGATCGAGCTATAGGCTCACGACGGATGTGACCAGTCAACAGGGGATGTTTATTCTTCCTAGGCACCTGATCCCACCTTCGGTATATTCAGGGATCCTTATATATATGAATACAATTTTTGGCAATGGAATTTATGATGATGTCTCTGTGATACTTTAGAAAAATCCTGAATGATACGTAAACTAATTAATTACAGAAGTTAGGGTAAGACTCAAAGATTTATATCCACAGTTTCAAAAAACTATTTTCGCGACTCGACTATAAAAAAAATCAAAATGATTTTGATTTACATTGTTTATATTGCAATGGACGATGCTTTTTTATATTTCAAGGCCTACAGTTAATTAATAAGACCTTATTGATTTTGATGTCAGATTATTGAATTAAAGACCATTCAAAAATTGTTCTTCCGCAGACAATCAGCGGTTATGGCAATGAAATGTTATAAGACTCAAATAGCAGAGTACATGCGGAAATTTGGAGGGATGATTTAGAGTCTCTGAAAATGGAAGTATTAACTATAACAAACCTCAATTGGGTACAGGAAGCACCGATTTATTTAAATGAATGCCAACTAATAACAGCAAATATTAATACTTTTTCACCTTAAGCCGGACAAAGTGGAGGCCAATGAGCTTGTACATTTTCCTATAGTGTAGTTTTTTTTAAAAGGACGACAGTTGTGTCTGACTTTAAATCGGTCTTCTCTTCTGTCGCGTGTGCGTGTGCTAGTGTATGTGTGTTTGGTTAGGGTTAGGGTTAGGTTTCTGTCGATAACCAAGTATATATTTTAGATACTATTGCTGGATCGAGTGACCGTTCTATCAAGCCCCAATCTTTGCTCCTCATGAAAATATTAACAGCCGTGAAAGAGACACTTCAAACACAATGTGCCACAACATATGCCAGAAGTGGTGTAAATCAAATGCGGATTCTAAAAACATCTACAGAACTTCGAGTATATTTGAAATCTCAAAACGATTTTAAAATTAACAACATTAAAACGTATGACTTTTCAACTATTTACACCACTAATCCTTACGATAAATTAAAGACTAAACTTTGACAACATAGACAGTTGCTTCGTCTACAAAAATTGAAAAAGGAAATATTCGTATATAGCGACCAGTCACTCCAAAGACTACAAAGAATTGTCAACGAGGAACTCCAACATCTTTAAATATGCTTGTGCGTAAAATCAGAGTTGTTTGACAAATTAATATTTTCAATGGCTGATCTCAAGATATTAATATTTCCCTTTTCCATGTTTATTGAACAAGCAACTGCCTATGATGTCATAAAGTCAAGTGTGTGAAGGACTAAAGTATTTAGAAACTGATGTGGGTTTTACCACAATACATACAAAAAAAAAACTATTAGTTTATCAAGGAAAATTTCAGGTTTGATTTAACATTTTAATCGCCGCAAATTAATATCCTGATTTGGAAATGTCTGCTTCATGAGGATAGCGGGTCACGTGATGTTTTGACCCTACATATAACAATTGCGTCTTTTACCGATCAGCCTATTGTGAAGAAAAACAGCATTATTCAACTTCGTTTGATACCACTGTGATAGATTCGATGTGGGGTTTTTTTGCATCAATGTTTTTATACTATTCCTGTTTTCAAACCCTAACAATTTTTGTCCACAAAAAAACGACGAATGGAATTAAGACGGACTCAGCTAAACTAATGTACACGCACCTACTCGTTTCTTTGTATTATTTATGATTTACAGTCATTCAATTAATTAGTTATGTTCCACATTTATATACCTAAAATAAAGTATTTTGTATCTATCTGAATATTTCCTCCATAATCCATTGAACAATCAATGGTCAATCGAACAGATGTTTAGGGGAAAATGATGTAAACATGGCGAGATCAAAGTAAAAGCAGTTGCTAAAAATAATACCTGAATTAGGCAGATGTTTTATTATCATATATAATATATATTTAATCTTTAATTATGAACGTTGTCATAGCTAAAATAGACATAATGACCCCTTCCTTAAAATGTGTAAACAACGTTGCTCAATGATCAAGGCAATTATCTGTCTGCGGAAACATTGAATATAATGAATACCTGTTTAAACATCACGCTTTATGGTTCAATCGAGAGTTTTCGTTATATGTATGAACGAAATATGGATGTTTCTCCACAGAGATAGATACTTGTTTTTGTAATAATTACAGTAGTGGTCTATACCATACCACCCCCTAGCAAAATAAAACTCACAGGAACCGTTAATTTTGTCAGTAATAATTGTAGTAGTCTGTTCACCTGTTTAACTAGGGGTGGTATGGTATAGTCAGTACTATCAATATCACCTCCTGTATTCCTCGTTGATCAGAACAGTATCAGGTATGCATTGAAAACTGGTCATTTCTATAAGATGACCATTTATTGAGAACCACCAACACCCAGTTTGAACTTGAACAAGCGATTAGAAAACAAACAATAAATGGCATATTGTAACATAGAGAAGTATTTAATTTCTGACAATAAAAATCGCATCACAGCACATTTGGGCACAAACTGTGCTCCTTTGTTAGCTGACCTGTTTCTATATTCATATAAAGCAGAATTTATTCAAAAACTTCTACGTGAGAAGAAAAAATCTTTCGCTATGCCTTCAATTCGACATTTCGATATATCGATGACGTTTTGTCTATTAACAATAATAACTTTCATTCATATGTCGATCTGATATATCCCTGTGAGCTCGAAATAAAGGACACCACAGAGTCGTCCACTTCTACTTCATATTTAGATATTTTATTGAAAGTAGACATTGACGGCAAACTGACAACTCAATTGTATGACAAACGGGATGATCGTCAACTTCCCATATTTATGTAGCAATATCCCATTATCACCTGCATATGGTTGTTATATATTACAACTGATTCGATATGCAAGAGCTTGTTCTGCGTATATTCAGTTCTTAAATCGAGGTAAGCTATTGACAAACAAGTTGATGGTACAGGGGTTTCAACAATCTCGATTGAAGTCAGCATTTCGCAAATTCTATGGTCGTTATAACGATCTAGTTCGTCAATACAACCTATCATTGGGTCAAATGCTGTCTGACGAGTTTCATACCGATTGTTAAGCCGTTCTTGGTACACTGATTTAGACTACGGATAACTCCGTTTACCTCAACAGGATATAGGGATCACTGCGGGTGTAACCGATCAACAGGGGGCTTACTCCTCCTAGCCACCTGATCCCACCTCTGGTGTGTCCAGGGGTCCGTGTTATGATATTGATCACTGTTCGTTATCTTCACCTTGCATTTGGATAATATTGCAAACCAGAATTATAACATCATCAAATCCCGTGGGGATCCGGATTGAAATAGGTCCACAAAACCCCTTGTTTGTCATAAGAGGCGGTTAAAGTTGTATGGTTCGAATTACGACAATTTTTTTTTACATCTTGCAAAAACGGTATTAAATCATCGCACCTATGTAGTTTTGAGGATGTATGACATGTCATATATTATTTCACCTGTTTCAGTTAAAATTATTAGTCCCCTACCGACGAAGTCGAGGGGACTTTAGGTTTGCGATTCGTCTGTCCGTCCGTCAGTCCAGTTTTCCGGACTTTTTTATGTGCTTACAGATATTAATTTCATATTTGGTATATTGCTTTGCCATAGCAAGTTACAGATAAAGTTAAAATTTTGTCTTGGTCCGTTGATTTTTTATTAAGTTATGGCCCTTGAACTTAGAAAAATAGCGTGAATTGTTAGTTGGCATCCACGTTTCTTATCTCTGTAGATAAGAGTGCTACACTCATTAAAACTTCTAGCATAGTAATACAACAATATAGCTAAATTATTCATGATCACCTACATGATATAGTTGATTGACTTGGTTAAAGACCTAATTAAACCTAAATATAAATTTCTCTTATTTTCCCCTGGTCTAGTCTCTACTCTAATAGTAGTTGATTTCCTATCCTGCTTCCTTAATTTTCCCTTTTACCATAACCTACATAATGAACTGTAAATAATGTGGTACAGTAACTTTTGCAACCGGTGCAATACTCTCAGAATGCTTGTTTGACTTTAAATCTGTGTTTACAAACATATGCGTCACTCTGTCATTTCAAGTGACAGTCATGTGATCAGTTCAAACTTTCAAATCATCGGTGGTCTTTTCTGTTTAAAGCTGTGTATTTTGTAACAACAGTACCGTGCCATAAGTTTGATACAAAAAAATATATCAAATACCTCATAGTAATTCATTGTTTTACGCCCTTTCAGCCTTAAAATAGACAGAATACAGCATGTTGGGATTCCCCTGTAGCATGTGGGGCTATTTATAGACAGCTGACAATGTATAATTTATGCGTCATGCGGAACACCTCGAGTCTTTCACCGTAAAACACCATGTTTTCGGTGAAAGGCCCGAGGTGTTCCGAATGATTTTATTTTATATATCCTTAGACGAATTTGGCTCCAGTGTTTGACACTAGTTTTCCTTTAAGCTTTTACAAATTTCTTGTTATTTCGAATTTCCAAACATTCGGCTTGAACATTACTGAAGAGACATTATTTGTCAAAATTCTCATTCGTTACTAGTTTGAAAATACGGATGTATTTTTAATTGCTGGAAAAAAAATTAGAATTCATTTCAAAATGAAGGATTATGTCATTTATGCATATCTTTCATCCTGGGACGAATTTGGCCCCAGTTTTTGGCACTTTAGTTTTTCTTCTAGTTCTTGCAAATTTATTGTTATTTTGAATTTCCAAAATTTCGGCTTGAACATCACTGAAGAGACATTATTTGTCAAAATGCGCATCTGGTGCATCAAAATTGGTACCGTATACGTTTTACATGTACCACACTCGTTTACTTTCTAAATAACCTTCTCACTGTTTTCTTTCACATGCAAATATTTTCAAGTATGTAATTAAGGAAAAGTTAATAACTTTAAACACTAATCGATCTACTTGAAAGTAATTATGTACAAACATAATACATGACCATCGGATCATACAGCTTGAAATTGTATGTGAACGCAAAACACCGAGGTCCCGTATTACAGCAGATGTGGTATGATAAAGATTCCTCCCTCCTCAAAGGCCGTAAGCATTGGTCATAGGCCTAAATTTGCAGCCCTTCACAGGTAATGGTTGATGATCTCTCCATATGAGTGAAATATTCTTTTGATTTCATCAACAAAATATGTCCAAAACAAATCAAAGATTCGCGAGAGGGACGTTAATCATATAATCAATCGATATAACACCATCAAGAAGTGTCTCCGTGGTCTGACGCTAAATACTTGGGTCGTCAACAGTCACTAAAGAGTGACACGCCCAAACCTAGTCCGTTTTGTGTAAATGAGTTAATCCTTATTGAAGTAAGCGAAGGAAGAGATGGTGGTCTGTAAACATATGCCTCTGTCTGACATGACGGAAATTGAAGACGACGTTCCACTAAGTTCATGCGCAGAATCTCCCATAGTCTGAAGATGTATTGAAAATTCTTCTTGAAAATGTAAGTAGCATCAAAACACTTTATATTAATTGAATATTATTTATATTCAATCATCAAAATTAATAGAAGTACAAAATGTATTTCAACAGCATATATAAGTATGGTTATGGAATGAAGTCGTTTGACTTGAGAATGATAAAAATGTAGGTGTATAACTTCCCATAGGTAATTGGAGTTTTGTCAGGTTTCACGACTACGATATCCCCTAAACTCAAATGCCACTGTGCTGTTCCAGTAGTTCTATCTTGTTGTCATGTGCCATTTTCGTTGGAGTGTAGGGTGGCTACACAGAATCTGAAGAATGTCCATTAGAACATGTTGATATTGTTCCTATCATAGTGCCCTTTGTAATATTCACATGCGAATGAGAGTCCATGCCACGTATGTCACATTTTTGTAGAAGCTTTCGTAATCTTGATTCCGATACAAGGAAGTGTCGTTCATCTTTTGGCTTCACTCTCAGTCGCAATGGAAAATATTGGAGTCCTCATTCTCACTATCGCTTTCCTCGGGAACATCATAGTAGGGATCTTGATAATCACCCTCGTCACTGTCGACATCTTCATCACTGATTTGATCTGACTAGTGAATTCCCTAGACTGGTGATGACATGATTTAAGACCAGCAGCCACTATTAAAGACATTTCATCAAACAGACTCGAGCGCTGAACACCAGCAGACACTGTAGTCGTGATTGATGATGGAAACGATACTTGAACGTGTCTTGTCCGTTGAGGAACTGGGATGAAATCTTGACACCGATTGCAGCAGGTTTCTAATAAACTTACCGGTTTTATGGCTACATATTTCTCCTTGGTTATTGTTACAGAGTCAGCCTGGACCTCGCCCGACACTGTGTCTGTAGTTGATACTTTGTATGCGGTTGTCTCGGGTATTGAAATGGATTGAATCCAAATCTTATCTGTCGCCTTTTCAACTACCCCTAACACGTGGATTTTCTGAAATGAATTAATTGTGTTTAAAAACATAAACTGTATATTTATAGATATATAAATGTAAAACGTATACGGTACATCTATCATGTCATACAGTTTGTATAGAAAAGTACACGGTATAATTGTTACAAATGAAACGTATCGAATCTAATACCCTTCATTTTTTTAAGAGTTATGATATTGATTACTGTTCGTTATCTTCATCTCTCATTGATTGACATCTGGGGAAAATGAAATAATCGTTCTGCTTGATTAGTGTATATACTGAAACCTCATGAACATTTGTGTCTAAAAATAGAGCAATGTCAAAAAAGGCGAAGATAACGGACATATCAATATCATAACCCGTACAAGGAATACAAAATAGAGAGTTGGACACACACGGACCCCTGGACACACCAGAAGTGGGATCAGGTGCATAGAAGGAGTAAACATCCCCTGTTGAACGGTCACATCCGCCGTGAGCCCTAAATCCTGATCAGGTAAACGGAGTAATCCTTAGTCAACATGTGCCAGGAATGGCTTACCAAACGGTATGAAACACGTCAGACAGCATTTAACCAAATTATAAATTGCACTGGTAAACTAGATCGGTTTACCAACCATTCGATTTGCATTAATTATGTTAAATATGATTTTGAAAATTCCCATTTCCATTTTGTCTCAACAGCCCAATTATTTTATGAAATGATCGTTTATTAACATTTTTTGACAATAACGTTTTGTTTATTTTGTTTATTTTCATTTCTCTGTGGTGTGTTTCTATGTACATGTAATGGTGGTGACAAATCTTTGTACAACTTCAAACGATTTGCATGAGATTTGCATAAACTGACGACCGATGTTTTTTGTCATCATAATAGCATTGTAACATAAATTAATGCTTTTCGTTTACCTTTGGACTTTCCAATTAAGGCTCTAGCTTATGTTTATTTCCCGGTTTTAGTTTTATAACGTTAAAGGTCATAGGAAACGATTTTCAAAAAAAGAAATGTTTTACACGAAAATATCTTCTTCTTTAATTACTTAACATATGTATATAAGTCTTTCAAAAAAAAATCGCTACAGACCGTCAAATGTTGCTGTGGTGTGAAGTATCAAAATAGTAAGATGACTTATTTTTCCTTGCTTGTTGACGTCAAAAGAAACCAGCCTGACGCAAATGTGTATTTGTTTATAAATACTAGCAACTGCGGGTTTTAGCCGTCAAAATGTTCAATGTGCTTACATTCAACTGTAATGTAGCAAATAAGGTATTTCTATATACTTTTGTCTAAATGATCCAACGTTCAGAAAGTCTTGGGTGTGAAATCTACACTGAGAACACAGAACTCGAAGTTGTTTGACAATCATTTTACGCGATTGTACAATACGATTGTAAACAGGGGTTGATGTGGATCAGTTTCGTTATTGTATACACTCTACTTTGGCAAAAACTAATGGTTTTATGAAATTAAATCTTCGACCAGATGCAGTCTTAACTATTTCCAACTACAGACCAACTGCAAGCATGGCGAAGACGAGAAAATTCTGCAAAACGTTGACTGTATAATGACGGTAGTACAGATATTTATAATTTAGTATTTAAACACGATCTGATCTGTTTAAAATGAAATTTGACTATGAAATAGACATATGAAGCTCTTCTGATCAGAATCTTTTTCTCTGAATATATAAGTAAATAAATTGAAGATGAATAGGTCTACTAAATTTATATGTTTAAAGTTACATTATCAGACCCCCCCCCCCCACGCACACACACTTTTCTGTATAAAAAAAGAATGTTCAAAGCAAATGGTGGAGCGATATTGAAATTACAAGTTTTTATATCGGGTGAAATAAACCAACTTTTACGGTCATGCAAGAGTTGGGGATGATTTTCTTCAAATGAAGCACTAATTTGCACGTTGGTTTCCGTATTGGGGTCAAAATATAAACGGGACTAATTTTAGGCAGGTGTAAAGCCCCAAGCCCAAGGGAACCCTGCTAGCTTGTATATACCATCCCAAATACACGGGGTGTTATCTGTGTTACCTGCATTACCTGTACGTTTTTGTAAGATTGAAAAATTCATGGGAGTAATTTCTCTTGCGAAGGTTAATAGAAACATTGATAATTAAATCTGATGAATCAACATGTAAAACTTGAAGTTCGATAAATTTATTTTGTATCAATGAGAACTTTAGCTATTGATAAATTAGGCAGATTATTCTTTTTTCTAAGTTTTCTTGTATCCATTTGACTGCCTACTGGGTATCCGACGATGTATGATTGCCAAACATACAGTTTCTGACGGGAGTTCTTGCGTACTGTGCAGATTTTCTGGCTATGTACAGCTTATTAACTGATCATCGTCCCACACCCCACGATGACTCAACATATTCCAAAACTGTTTAGATTAGAAAGTTTTATTCTGTTTGAATTAGTTTTTCTGGACCACATACCAGAATTCTTTGGCTACCTAAACTTGTCTGTGTGACTCGTCCAAAACGCATGGCCAACAAAAACAGTCAGGACATTCGGATTTTTTTACAGTTCCTTCAATAACTGGTCCAGACGAAAAATCCGTTCTTCCTCTGGCTTCCAGTTCCAACCATTATACGCAAAAAAGAGCCCTTATAGCGGCTAATGTGATGGTAAATTATTCTTTTATAGGCCCTAATGTCGCAAATTGTATTGTAAAAGAATGTTAAAGCAATTTATATTTATTATTATATTCAACTGTTAAACTAAAATAGTTCACGATACTTGTAAAAATCCTATGAAAATAAATTCAAAATACGGCGCTCACGCACGATGTGTGGAAAGAAAATTCCGATCTGCTATACAATATATCCGAGTCGTGGTGGGACTTTGGCACATAAAACCAAAGGGGAACGAGGGGGTACCCACCTTTCTTGTCAGTCAACCTTCAATTTGAATCCCGCCACTTGGGGGAAAAAACCGATGCTGCGTCACCGTGTCTGCAAGAGGTTATAAATAGCGCAAGTAATAGCTATCTATATTTCTCTTATTGTCATCAGAGAATGTACTATGAAATTATCATACATTTATCATTAACCAGTAAGTATCATTTCAAGTCAACCGATTCGGAATAAATAGGACCTCAAGTGATTGATCTTCTTGTTTGTCCTCCAATGAAAACTCGTCGATGTGGCTGGCATTTGCATTAATTTTGAGTTCAAAGTGATATCCTTGCATAACAAACTATGGTTCCCAATTCAAAAACTCCTCCAGTTGCAAATAATTCATCTATAAATGTGCTTTTGTTTTGATTCGCAAATCTGAGTGTGGTCTCTTATGACGTCACAAATTCAGGAAATCAGGAACGATAATCGGGTAACGATTTTCTATTCCGACTACCTTTGCACTTCAATTTCTTCGAGTTAATATCGTTATTAATCTTTAAAAAGCATTTTTATGAGGAGTCTATGAAACAAAGTTGATAATTATGGAAAGAAAAGGTATTGTTAAAAACCGTCTCCTATGACCTTTAATTGAAATAGAGGAAATGTTGTTAGTTTATCACATATCTCTTTATATGTGTTGTATACCTTTTTAACAATCTCTTTTGCAAGGTTTTTACGATCTTTTACTTTATACATCAAATCTTGTTTAAGCACTTAATTCAACAATTCAGAGAATATTAAAGCAATATAATTTCTGATATAAAATCTGTCAAGATTATGCCAGACAGTGGGGTTGAATACGAAGAAGAACTTGATACCTTGTCTGAATGGATAACAGATATAAGAGGAATATCAAAATCACGCATAAACACACACAAAAAAGTGCGTACTTCTGTGTTTAGTAGACGAGAAATGATCAAAGGATTAAATAGGTTAAGCGAGGAATATGTTTTAGTCACAGTTCACAAAGCTTGTAACATTTTCATTCTGTGTATGGCTCATGATTACAACTGTATATTAATCGAGCTTGGCATTTATCCACATTTGGTAATTGTATGTTTACTCCAACTTCCCTTTCAAAAGATTTTTTTTTTCAGTTTTAAAAAATTACTATCGCAATCAATGGGACGGATATATATGAGTTACCGTACCTATATGGGATTCATAAACTTCCCAAAAACCCTTACAAGTATAGATGCATTGCTGGATCTATTAAGCCCCGTGAAAATGTGAACAGTTTTGAGGGAGAAACTTCAAACATTTTGTCGGAATGGATAATAGAGGAATATCAAAATCACGCATAAACACACCAAAACAAAAATGTGTACTTCTGTGTTTAGAAAACGAGAACGATAAAAGGATTAGATAGGTTAAATGAGGATTATGTTTTAGTTGCAGTTGACAAAGCTTGTAACAATACTTCCTTTCTTGCTTCACAAAAACCCTTACAAGTATATATGCATTGCTGGAACCAGTAAATGTTCTACAGATACGTTGACGATATAGGGTTTCCGATAGTATCGTATAACGTCAACATTTCGCAAATTTTATGATCGTGATAACGATTTAATTAACCTTTAGAACCTGTCTTTGGGTGCAAGATGAAGATAACGAACAGTGATCAATCTCATAACTCCTAGCTATAAGCAATACAAAATAAATAGTTGGGCAAACACGGACCCCTGGACACACCAGAGGTGGGGTCAGGTGCCTAGGAGGAGTAAGCATCCCCTGTTGACCGGTCACACCCGCCGTGAGCCCTATATCCTGATCAGGTGAACGGAGTTATCCGTAGTCAAAATCAGTCTGCCAAGAACGACCTAACAATCGATATGAAACACGTCAGACAGCATTTGACCCAATGCGAGGTTATATTTACCAACTAGATCATTATAACGACCATAGAATTTGCGAAATGCTGACTTCAACCGAGACTGTTGAAATCCTGTACCATCAACTTGTTTGTCAGTAGTTTACTTCGATTTAAAAACTGACTATGCGCAGAACAAGCTCTTGCATATCGAATCAGTTGAGATATATAAACACCATATGCAGGTGATCATGGAATATTGCTCCATAAATGTGGGAAGTTGACGATGGAGAAGCTGAAATCATCCCGTTTGTCATACAGTTGAGTTGTCAGTTTGCCGTTAATGTCTACTTTCAATAAAATATCTAAGTATGAAGTAGAAGTGGACGACTCTGTGGTGTCCTTTATTTCGAGCTCACAGGGATATATCAAATCGACATATGAATGAAAGCTATTATTGTTAATAGACAAAACGTCATCGATATATCTAAATGTTGAATTGAAGGCCACTTCGAGAGATGTTTTCTTCTCGCGTAGAAGTTTTTGAATAAATTCTGCTTCATATGAATATAGAAACAGGTCAGCTAACAAAGGAGCACAATTCGTGCCCATGGGTAAGATGTTTTCTGCCACGTTTCATACCAGTTGAGAGCGTTCTTTGTACATTGAATTTGATTACAGATTACTTTGCCTGAGCGATATATAAGGCTCACGACGGGTGTGATTGGTCAACAGGGGATTATTACGCGCACTCCTCCTAGGTACCTGATCCCACCTATGGTGTATCCAGGGGTCTGTGTTTGCCCAACTCACTATTTTGCATGGCTTATAGGATTTGTGAGATTGATTACTGTACGTTATTTTCACCTTTGAGCAGCCTAATGAAATTGATTCTTTTGATAGGAAGTGCGAAGAAATTCCGAGAGAGTTGAATTTATACTTTTTCATGATACATTGCTTTGTGGGGGATAAGAACTTTTGTCAAGTCTTGCCACCTGAAAAAAGTTTGATACTGATTCGCATTCGCATATATATATATATATATATATATATATATATATATATATATATATATATATATATACATTAAAAGAAATAAAATAAACAGTACACAAAGTTAAAAATTTAACGCAAGCGCTTTCATTTTATAATCCTCAGGCGTTACATTTTAAAATAGTTTTCAAATGGCCTGACGTCATAAAGGCGTCCTAACATTTCACGTACATAACGACGTCATAAACGAATGAAGGGAAAAGGTTTCTACGGTAAGCATATTATGATGTCATAGATAGTAACAGTAAAAATATTCACAGTAAGCTATTGAGAGCCGGTTTTAAAGTCTTAATAAACTGTCTTTCTTTTTCTCGTCCGGAAATAGTATTTTCTGTATACAGTTTATAAAACGGAAATACACTGAATTGTCTGTGGCCACACATATCTACATGTATATGTTCACTAACTTTATTTTTTCTGTATTCGGGTGCTGAAATGTGTTGTTTATGAACTCGTATACGGGTTCGTAGAGTAGTTCCAGTTTCACCGATATGTTTTCTACAGCCAGCACATGTTATAAGATAAATTAAATTTTTGGTGGAGCACGTCATATCTGAATTTACCGTAAATTCCTTGTTGTTAGATTTGAACGAATTTCCTTCCCTCAAGTCTGGACACGTTCCGCATCGTCGATCGTCACATTTGGTAATATATATATATAACAAAGTTTCCTTTCTTAGGGAAGTCGTTGTGGCCGAGTGGACTTACGCACTTGTTGAACAATCTTGCTAGGCGGTGGGTGCCGTACGTCGCTGGTTCGACCCCGGGCTGGGGCGAAAATTTCCAGTACCTAGTTGTGATTATTTAGTGCTTTATATATATATATATATATATATTAGTATGGCACACACAATTGATTTTTAATTTTTTAAATAGGGAAATTGAATATCTCAATTCAGACATACAACGCAGAATGTAAAAGTATAAATACGACTTTTACCATTTTATAAACTGAAATATTAACATGAAATTGTTAAATGTAAATATCTGTAGATGGATAGAATTATTAAATGAATAATTAGAATCCGAATCACAAACCAGAAACAAAAATAGAATCCATACTCAGAATTTAAAGTGCAAACTCAACAGGAATCTTAGTAACCATAAAATTGTTGCATTGGTAAATGTCTATACTATGACTGACAATCATAACAAAAACTTCATTACATTTTTCAGCTTGTGATATAGGTACCTATGGACACAAATGCTCTGGAGGACGGTGTGTTTATGGATCGTATGGATTTGGATGTTCAAAGAAGTGTAACTGTTCACGTGATCAGTTTTGCGACGGAAGTATGGGAAGCTCATATAATATCAGCGGTAAATATTTACCATAAAATGCTGAAATGAAAAAAGAAGTTTAACAACACATGTTCATGCTAGATTGCTGCATTTTGATAATGTCATTATCAAAAAACAATTCTTCAAGAGGGAAGGGAGATACTTTCGTTCATGTGA
The DNA here is from genome assembly GCF_947568905.1 of Ostrea edulis. NCBI lineage: Eukaryota > Metazoa > Mollusca > Bivalvia > Ostreida > Ostreidae > Ostrea > Ostrea edulis. Next base: position 79,544,457 of record NC_079164.1, on the reverse strand, counting down.
ATGATGTTATTGCAGATGATTCAATATCTTTTTTACGTTCCATTTACAACTTTATGAAAGTGATGTTTTGAGGTTTGAATAAACACATTTACAAATGAGGAAAACTAAATTTAAAACCAGGAAGTATTGAAAAATATAGATTTATATCAGGCGTATATAGTATTTATGTTCATCCATATATAATACCATACTGATAAGATTAGAATTAATTTCTGGGTTAATCAATGTTTGTTTGGCCTCCTTCCGTATACAGACTATGGAGTAGCGTCTGGTGAGATAGTTATTGGAGTTTTCTTTCCATGACGCAATCCTTGACTGGTTCATGGATGTGCTGTATCGCCCAATAAACAATACCCCCCCCCCGCCACCAGTATTCCTGATATGGTCCAGAGGAATGGAAGAACCAGTACATCTGGTATCAGGTTGACTGCAAGAGCTGTCAGAGAGAGCATCATGTTGATGGGACTGTCCGTCTGTGGGGCTCCACTCTAGATTTTTCTGTTGGGGTTGTCTCCCTTAGTCGTTGGCGATACAACGCTGAAGCACAAGACAGTGGTGTTTCTACTTGACTCAGTAGGCGGGAGTCAGTCAATGGGCACTAGGGCATATTCACACACCGGTGGGCCATGCATAGCATATCACTCCTGGGGGACTGACCACCTTCCTTGTCAGGTTATCCTCCCCAGCGTCCGGTCGCTCCGTCAGTAGACTGTGCATAACCGACTAAAAGGTGCTACTGAGGACACACTTGTAAAGGAGAGGCCATATGCAAGAGTCATACGAGGAGGGACCACTTGGCTAAAACATCGCATATTATTGCCTTGCAAGTTAGCGGGTCGTCCAGCCCAGACCCCACTGCTCCCCTATCTAAACAGCAGATATACGGTATTTTCGTTTTTATATCCAACAAACCTCTTAAAAATCTTTTGCTCTCTTGCCCAAACGTACTGTGCGACTACATATGCCAGAAGTGGTGTAGTTCAAAAGTAGATTCTAAAAAAGAACCTTTAGTGAACTTAAAATCTCAAAACTTCTCAAATCAACAACATCAAAACGTACGAATTCTCAACACTTTACACGACCATTCCTCAAGATAAATCAAAGACTAGACTTTTTGACATCATAGACAGTTGCTTCCTCAACAAAAATGGAAAACTGAAACATTCCTATCTAGTGATCAGTTATCCAATAAACTACGTCACTCTGATTCCACGCACAAGTACTCTGAAGTTGAAATTTAAAAATATGCTGGAGTTCTTCATTGACAATGTCTTCGTGGTCTTTGGTGATCAAGTCTTCCAACAGTCTGTTGGAATCCCTATCGGCACGAATTGTGGTTCTTTGTTGGCTTACCTGTTTTTATATTCCTATGAAGCAGAATTTATTCAAAAACTTATACCTAAGAAGAAAACATTCTTCTTGTGCCTTCATTTCGATATTTAGATATATCGACGACATATTATCTATTAACAACAAGATATGTTTGTCAAACACATATGTCCCCCTTGGTGCAAAATTGAAAAGGGTTATACATCATTTAATTGATACTAGTATCATTAATTCAAAATATTGAGCAGACAATATCTTCCTATTTCAAGAGTGGATTGACCATGTGACCTAAAAATCAATAGAGGTCATTTACTCTTTATGCTGTACCAGTATACATAGTTTGGTGTCAATCAAGCAAATAATTCTTAAAATATAGAAGACGATGTATTACTATTTTCAGTTCAAACATTGACTTTTGATCATGTGACCTTAAAATCAATAGGGGTCATCTTCTTCAAAATCAATAGGGGTCGACACGTGCAAACAAATATGCCACTCTTCTTTGAAGGGGGGCATAATAATACTTTTCATTCATATACCGATTCTTCTCTTGAAGATGTACCAGTGTACTAAGTTTGATGTCTGTCAAGCAAAGGGTTCTCAAGATATTGAACGGACAGTATATTCCTATGTCCAGTTTGACTCTTGACCTTTAACCATGACACCTCAAAATCAATAGGGGTCATCTTCTTCTGAAGATGTACCAGTGTACCAAGTTTGATGTATGTCAAGCAAAGGGTTCTCAAGATATTGAGCGGAGATTATATTCCCATGTCCAGAGTAGATTGACCCTTGATCTTTTGTTCTGAAAAACAATAGGGGTCCTCTTCTACTTATAACCAACCCACATATGAACTATCATTTTCATCAAGTGAATGGTTCTCAATATATTGAGCGGACAACATGTGGTCTACAGACCGACCGACACGTGCAAACCAATATGCCTCTCTTCTTTGAAGGGGGCTTAATAATAATTTTCATTCATATACCGATTCGATGTATCCCAGTGAACTCAAAATAAAAGACACCATAGATTCATCCATTTCTACTTCATACTTAGATATTTCATTGAAAGTAGATATTAACGGCAAAGTAACCACTCAACTTGATGACAAACTGGGTGATTTCAACTTCTCCATCGTAAACTTCCTATATCTATTTAGCAATATTCCATCATCACATGGATATGGTGTTTATATCTCTCAACTCATTCGAAAGGCAAAAGCTTTTTCTGCTTATCGTTAGTGTTTAAATCGAAGTAGTCTACTGACAAACTAGTCGATGGTGCAGGGATTCCAACAGTCTTGTTTAAAATCAGTATTTTGCAAATTTTATGGTGCCTATGTTGGCAATTTCTTTCCTTATTTTTATGTATTTATTCAGCAGCCAGAGTAATTTTTCCATCTATCTTCTTTCTCTTTACTTCTATCTTTGGTATGAAAGTCTATCATTGGTGTGAAAGTGTGTGTTTGTGTATTTAACATTGAGTTCCCATACTCACTGGTCATGTAGGGGCAGTTGTAAAATTCCTGACTAAAAGACTTGAATAAATGTGTTGAACAAAAAAAATTATGGTGGTTATATCGATATAGTTTGCCAACACAACCTACCATTGGGTCAAATGCTGTCTGATGTTTTCATACCGATTGTTAGACCGTTCTTGGCACACTGATTTTGACTACGGATAACTCCGTTTGATTCGACAATTTTCACAGGAGTTATGGGACTTAGTTAGAATTTGTACATGCTACTCTATAGTAACACTTTGTCGATGGAACTCCGTAGAGACTTTGTTCAAATTTTGCAAGATTGTTACTCACAATATGTAGTTGATAACATTCCACCACAATTTAGATTTTACAAATTTTACAGTATTTAAGGGACTTTTAAGCTTCAACTTTTTTAGGCGGCGGGGGACATATGGCTACGCGTAGCAATCTTGTTTGAACTTGGTTTATTACGTCATTTGTTTGATCATGATAATAAATGACATGTTCACTTAAAATGTTGTGTTATTTCATTTGATACTTCAATGGTTATCCAGTAACAAAAACCGAGCTACAGAATGCCTATTTCAAAATTGCGGAATATAAATTTTTTTATTTTTTGTGTGTACTTGTATATAACTTTTTGAGATATCGGTATGTCATTTTCGTACATTGTTGATAATCATAAAACATGATGCCAGAATGGTTGTTAGCAATTTTAATTTTTACCATTACATAACACACGTCATTGATGCCATATGTATATCTTGTTGCAGGCGAAACGAAAGCAAGTGCAGGTATGTAATATCCACTTCTTTTTCATAAAAAATAAAATGCAGCGTTAGATGAAGAATTTAAATACACAGACCTTTAATCAGACTCGGAAAGGATGGATATTGTAATGATAGCCATTACATAACGAATACGATGCAGTTGGGAAAAAGGAGCGTATTAATCTGAATAAATAGTTGGTCTCAAAATTCATGACAGGGAATTCCCATAGTTTTTAGAGAATCATGAAAGTAGCCAAGTGGATGGTAACCATAACGCATAGTTTGATTTACTAAACGCGTGTTTCAGTACTCAATTTGGTAAATATCGCGTTGAATTCGTCTTAATGGCAGCCTAAGCGACGCGTGCTTAGAAACTCATTAGAATGCCTTGCATTCATTGACAGTATTCATTGTACTGAAACAGAAAAAACACATTGGATTTTGGAATAAAATTTTGATTGAGAGATGCCTCGCATGACTGAAAATGATTGTTAGCGTGCTATTGGATGCTGGAAGCTGGGGTGTCTCAAAGCAATGTGGCAAGACAGTTTGTAGTTTATATTAACACTGTAAATGCTTTATAGAAAGGATATCAGCAAACTGGTACCGTAAGAGACCGCCCACTATCAGGACGCCCGCGTGTGACGTCACATCGGTAAGATACGTATATATGGACGATACATTTGCGTAATGGATTCCAATCGGCTTCTTTAACCGCTATGGCATCAACGGGTAAGTTCTCATATCGTAAGAAACAGTTTGCGAGAGGCAACTTCCGTCCACAACGTCCTGCTATTCGTCCAGTTCTGCTCTAGCGTCAACGTTAGCGTGGTATAGGAGGCATTGTCGTTTCAATAACATATATTGGGCGGAAGTTCTGTCTACAAACGAGTCGAGATTCGTGTTCGGTTTACCGTCGTGCCAGGTAACGTTACATTGACGCCTGTGTTATTCAGCGCCGCCAATTCCACGGAGGGAGCGTTTGGGTCTGGGATGGAATTACAACACATAGAAGAACCCCGTTGGTGATAGTGGAGGGCAATTTAACCTGGGTACGCTACCTACCGTGACGAGATCGTTCGTCAGCGCGCCATTCCATTCATTTATTACAACCAGCGTAGCACCATTCTGCAGGAGGACAGCGCACCAACACACGCGTTGTTAGTGACTATCTACAGCAGCAAACCTTGAATATGCTACTCTGGCCTGCGATATCACCCGATTTATCGCCTATAGAAAATGTATGGGATGAATATGAACGATGTTTACGGCAAGAGCCAAATCCCCCTGCTACATTAGATGCTATGCGCATATGGCGAAACATTCCCCAGGCATTTCTACACAACTTGATTCAATCAATGAGCCGTAGGTACTGTAGATGTGAAGAATGCATCGGTGCAAATGGCGGTCATACATGCTATTAAACTTGTGAAACGTTTTTGCATCCCCTTGTTTTCAGTGGCTGTTCGTATCAACTATAATGGCCATAAGCGTTGATTTGATGTTTGAATTGAAAGACAATGAATAAATTTACATTTACTTTTTAATCCTTTAATAAAATGCATTAGAAATTTTTTTAATAATGTTTGCTTATAAATGCAAAGACCGAATCACTAAAGTTTGTTGGGCGTATGAGCACTGTCGACTATGTCGTCTGCATCTCGGCCCACAAGAACCGATAATTTTGTAATAATAGTAGGGGTCTATACCATACCACCCATAATAAAATTGTTATTATCCTTTATAAGGGGTTGGTATGGTATAAACCCCTACTATTATTATTACAGACGAAATTACCAGTTTCTGTGCACGGCCGCGCATTTGTGCAAACTTATAACAGATTTGTTGCCAATTCCCATCTCAGACAACATAAGTACACCATATTCGATGCCTAGAGAAGTTGACCATACGTTTAACGTGGTTAATAGTACCAAACAAACGCAAGACATTAATCCAAGTGCGGAATTTTTCAACAATTCTTGATTCAGTAGTTGTACTTTCCATTTTTCTAAATTACAACACGGCTAACTGGCACCTATAGTGACTACACCTGTTTACAGTTAGATAGGGGATGCTCACTCCTCAACACGTGATTCTACCTCTGGTATATCCAGGGGTCCCTATTTGCCCAACTCGCTATTGTGTATTGCTTATACGGGTTATGACATTGATCACTGTTTGCCCAGCTTGCTAATTTGTATTGCTTATAAGGGTTATGACATTGATCATTGTTCGTTATTTCACCTTTCATTTGAAAAGAAATGAATTGTTTAAAATTCAGATTGTACAGCTTTGTTTAAAAATCAATGTTTATGAAATTTATTGGAAACTGAATTCGAAAATTGGGTTATTACATTTTTTCAGCATTGTGCACTCTTTTCATTTCCGTTATGGCATCACATTTTCCTGTTCCAGGGCTGTTCCGTTAATCACTACCTACCTGATGAATTAGACGGAAATTTAAATTTATATATATATATATATATATATATATATATATATATATATATATAAACCACACATTAAAGGTTTTAAAATTGTTAATACAGTCTACTCCGGATATAATGAATTTCAGGTGACTCAACTGATTCGATACGCAATAGCTTGTTCTGTGTATGGTCAGTTTTTAAATCGAGGCGAGCGACTGACATACTACTTGATGGTAGAGGGGTTTCAACAGTCTCGATTGAAGTCAGCATTTCGGAAATTCTATGGTCATTATAACGATCTAGTTCGTCAATACAGCCTATCATTGGGTCAAATGCTGTATGACATATTTCATACCGAGTGTATAGAAAGTATAGAAAGAGGGCCTCCGTGGCCGAGTGGTTAGAGCATCGCGCTCAAAATCACACTGCCTTTCACCTCTGTCGGTGCGGGTTCGATTCCCGCTCGCGCCGGTAAGTAACAAAGTTTCCCAGTTTACTTTTGGAAGGTCGGTGGTCTCTTCCCAGGTACATTGTATCTGGGTTCTCTCTTCCACCAATAAAAACTGGGCGCCACCATATAACTGAAAAAATGTTGAGTGTGGCAGAAAACATCAATCAATATATCTAGAAAGAGTAGGTCAACCTTTACCAAAATTGTAAATTTCATGATCCCAGGGGATAACGGTTTTGGTTCCAGGGTGGGGCCAAAATTATCATAGTGATTATTGTCTTTACTATTTGAAATACTTCTTTATGTTTGCTTTTACGATATAAATACTATCTGCATATTTAGGAAAAGCAGTGTGTACCAACATTACGAATTTTGTAACCCTAGGACAGGCCTAAATTAGTCATGGTAAAGTCTTTCATCAAAGCCCCTCGAGGACATTTAAGTTTTAAAAACACATCTTGATTTATACTGTTGCTAAATATCAGAATTTAGTTTACATACGCAGAACAGGCTTTCATAACTCTTGACACTAGTCAAGTGATACTTTAACCGAATAATCAGGAGCCCGATATTGGCTTCTTGATACTTTATTGTTATTGACACGGTGGTCCAGTTCCACCGTAAGCCTCCTTGGACTTGTGTGCATTGGCAAATAACCCACACCGCGAAACACAGAGGACACAATGGACCTCTGTGTATTTTCCACCATGGGATTTATAAAACTTGTCTCGAGTACTTTGTTGTGTGTGTGTGTGTGTGTGTGTGTTGTCACGCGTATCCATTTTGTATTTTAGGGAATACCGTATAAGAAAAATAGTTCGTGAAGACTTGATTTTGGCAGTATTAACGAAAGTGGTGAGATCGCCGAAATTGAATAATGCTAACAATTTATTCCATATCAAGGTAATAGGGCATTTTTTCTGCAATTATAAACAAGCTAAGATTAGCCCTTACTATATATATATATGTGTGTGTGTGTGTGTGTGTGTGTGTGTGTGTGTGTGTGTGTGTGTGTGTGTGTGTGTGTGTGTGTGTGTGTGTGTGTTGTGTGTGTGTGTGTTTAAATTAAAGCAATAATTTCCAACAACACCCGATACCTAAAAGTGTCGGATCCACAACATGGATACGAGGTGAAATACAAAACATTATACAAAGCACTAAATGACCAATATATAGACCAATGTATATAAATATATATATATATATATATATATATATATATATATATATATATATATATCCATTTTTATGGGGAAATCGCTAAATGTGTGTCTCGCTAACAATTCCACGATATGTTTTTGGTTTATGTATCCATATTGTTTGTCTTAGGAATATGTATGGTGAACGTATCCATCATGGTCGTCAGTTTTCCTGGAGCAGTCCTTTTGATGACTATTGCGGTTATTCTTGTGAAGAGGTAACTTAATCGTTGATGAATCCTATGGTCTCCTTGGATGATCGTTTATTGCACTCAGTTATACTGCCTGCGTGGCCGAGTGGTTAAATCATCGCGCTCAAAATCACACGGCCTCTCACCTCTGGTCGGCGCGGGTTTGAATCCTGCTCACGCTGGTAAGTGAGAAAGTTTCCCGGTTTACTTTCGGAAGGTAGGTGGTCCCTTCCCAGGTATATTGTATCTGGGTTCTCTCTTCCACCAATAAAACTGGCCGCCACCAGATAACTGAAAAATTGTTGAGTGTGGCGGAAAACATCAATCAGTCGAATGCTTGATTAGGATATTGTATTCGAAGTAAATGTTTGCAAATCGTTAAATAATTGCGTTCTGATAATCGAAATCTTCAATAATATTAATGATTTTCATGTATCACATACACAACAGTGAAATGTCAGAGTTTTTGTCCTACGTTCTTCGTTTGAATTCAAATTTATACCGTGACAGTGTAATATGAAATAAGATACTTCGAAAAAAGAAAGACAGTTTGATAGTATTTGACAAAATATTTACAACTGAATTAATTAGAGGATGAAAGTTCAAACATATTTCAAGTAATATATCATTAATATATCGAATCGATGTATCTCTGTGAACTCGAAGTAAAAGACATCATAGAGTCGTCCACTTCTGCTTCCTACTTAGATATTTTATTGAAAGTAGATATTAACGGCGAACTAACAACTCAATTGTATGACAAACGGGATGTCTTCAACTTCTCCATCAACTTCCCATATCTGTGTAGCAATATTCCATCATCACCTGAATATGGTGTTTATATCTCACGGCCGATTCAATACTTACCTCCTGTGTATCGATTCAGTTGAGAGACATAAACATCATATGCAGGCGATAATTATATTTTGCTACATAACTATGCGAAGTTGACGATGGAGAAGATGCAATCATATATTTAGATTTTTTGAGCTGTACTTCAAGATGAAGAAAATTCATATATCATGTTAATTATTAAGTTCCGATAAACATTGAAGGCCCTATGCAACCTGTTGCAAAATCTCAGGATTAAACATCTGTAATGCCATTTTAAATTTTATGATTATTTATACATATATTTAGAACAAAAGCAATATAGATGAAAGGAAAGAGACTAACTAATGTTGTCTCTTTGAATCTAAAGCGAGAGTAGACCAGTCAAACAAATGAAAATTGATGACAATCAGATTTTAAAATTACGCTATAAACTGCTGATCAGAAAATAATGAATTATGTATTAATTTTAGACAGAGAGTGGTGAATGCGACTACCCATGGATTTTATCTGGGAGAAAGCAGGCCTGTTGCTGATACAACCTCTGAAAGTTATATGAGAGTGGAAGAAAATATCTACAATGAACCTGAACTTGTTTCTTTGGATTACATTGATCCATTTGATGATAGTGATAAAAATAACTCTATCACGAACAGGCATGAAAGACCACGAGAAAATAGAGAAGATAGGACAAAAGAAAAATATTCAATACTGTCCCTCCTCATGAGGAAAACTAAGGAATCTGAAGTCGATAAAATGGACATGGGATACATAGATGTTATGGGAATTAATTCCGGCACAGATTCACTTCCAGCATCACCACCATTAACAACATTAACAACAACAGCGACAACATCTACAATGACAACATCAACCCTCCCACTACAAGTCCGTAAGCTATAATAGAATCTTACTTCATTTGTAAATATCGTAAAATTAATTAAAAATCTAATTTCGTTTTCGATTAACTACTAATTAGCAAAAATGAGAGTAAAGTGGTGTATCTAGTTTCTTTTCTTTGTTTTATGACAACTTAAAAGATAATATGATATAAAGTTAATCCGTTGTTAATCGATGCTTGATTTTGATGTTATAAAAGATATAAGTTTTGATAATTGTTGAATAAATAAAATATACCTGTTCGTTTTCTCAATCCTTGATTTTAGTCTTGACTCAGCTTATGTAAACTTCCAGAACGAAGCGAGACAACATCATACAACCAAATGCACATTCTCGGGCCTTTCCGGGAAGTCGAGAAGTTGCGATTGGTTGACAACATGATCAGCATAAAATTGTGTAGATGTTCAGTGTTAGTTATGATAGTTTTGACTAGACCCATATTTATTATTTTATGAAGATTTATACATGTAGTTTATATTATTCATGTACATCTCATTCGACGAATGACACACACACCCTTTTCGATGTTCTTAACCTTTTCCTTGTTTATAAAAGTCTGTTACCACTGAATTTTGGCAATGATTTATTAACATGTACTGATATGTACAAAGAAATGGACAAAGACAAAAAAGTTTTTATTTTGGTTGAACATGCTTTGTGATGACACAGAACTTGAAAGTAAGTAATAAATCGAAAGCTGTCCAATATGCCAGATATCGAATGATCCGGGACTGTTCTTGGAAGTTGAAGCCTAATAACCTAAAAGATTGTATTGAAATTATGTTGTATACTACCTCACAATGTCCAAGAAATCAGGCCACTGTTTACAATATTGCAGTTTTTCTGTTTGTCATTCCAGTGTTGCATCCAGGGGGTCAGAACCACCCTCTTTCGTCAGAAAGCTTTGCTACAAAGGGTAAAAATCACACATTGTGACTCCCCTCCTCCTTAAACACCAAATTTAATGGTCGACCCCCTTTTTTAAAATGAAAATTTCTGGATACGTGCCCTCATCAGGTTTTCATCAGCTGCAGAGCTGTAGCTCTCTGAAAAAATATTTTGACATAACAGAGAGCTTTAGATCCACCCCTTATAAAAATCTTCGATTTATGGCGCACAAAAAGCTGTGCACGGTTGAGGCCTAATATCGTTGTATTCTTGAGTTGCTGTCTCATAAATTTAATATCAAAAAATTCTTAACATATTTTCCTACCATACTTGTGTCCAAACATACCTTCAAATATTCATTATTCGATATAAGGCCTCAACCGTGCACAGCTTTTTGTGCGCCGTAGATCGAAGGTTTTTTATAAGGGGTGGATCTGTAGCTCTCTGTTATGTCAAAATATTTTTTCAGAGAGCTACAGTTCTGCAGCTAGTTTTTAATTATTGCGTTTGACGAGAAGAAACGACATGGAACCATAATTTACCCTTAAATTGTTGCACTGGACAAAACAACCCATTATAAACACATTCGCATTACCGAGTTTGAAATTATGAACAACCGTTCATTTTGTCCTTCGTCAACTATTCGGCATGATGGATTACAAGTGCATTCGTTAAATCATTATCTAATTTTCAATGTGGATAGAGATCATCTATCCTACCTCTAGTGTGTCCAGGGGTCCCTGTTTGCCCAACTATCTATTTTGAATTGCTTATAGGATTTATGAGATTGTTCGCTGTTCGTTATCTTCACCTTTCATATGGAATATTTAATTTGGAGCTCCAAGTGACTTCCTAATAATCAAGTTTTATTTACTGTATATGCTGTCGATAAATACAACATAACTAATGCGCGCAATTATTAAAAAAATGTTCTTAAATTAATTTGAATTAAAAATATCGATCAATCAATTCATGTGTGCAACAATTCAAGCACAGATAAAAAAAAATATTCCTCTATGCAATATTATTTTATTCTGATTTCCCGCGTTTGCGCGGGATTCATCTGGTGAATACATATTTCATTACAAAGGGCGTCCAGCAATAAAATTGGGAAAATAACTCGCATTTGTTAAAGGTAAAAAAAAAATTGACAATGTTACGGCGACGGGAACATGTAACTGATGGTCATTCCGTAATGGGAACACAGTTTAGCTGTAAAATACCCAGTTCGAAACAACGAATCCGTATTGCATATAATTTATTTTGATATAAAATTTAATTTCATATTGTGGTTCCACCCTACCCCCCTGGAACCATGATTTGAGCAAACTTGAATATCCACTACCTAATGATACATGTATAGTTGCACATTAATATGCAACTAATCAAGATTGCTATTCTTGAGATTTTTTTCATACTATATCCAATTTAAAACTTTGATCCCTTTTTGTGATTTCACCATACCTTCGGTATCTGAATAACTTTGAATTGGTATTCTCTAAGGACGTTTTCCGTCGCACAAGTTTTGTCCTTTCTGACCCAGTAGTTCTTGGGAAGGGGATTTTGAAAGAATGCCACAATATATTCACCATTTCTTAATTATCTCTCTTTAAAGGGGGTGTGATCCTAGATATGGACAATTGTGGATTCCCTTTTCCAAATTATGCTTTATGGCAAGTTTGGTTAAAATTGGTCTAGCAGTTCTGGAGAAGTGAAAATGTGTAAAGTTTACGGACACCGGGTAAAATGAGACCAGAAAAGCTCATTTGAGCTTTTATCTCAGGTGAGCTCAAAGAGATTGTTTTCTAATAGAAAGTATCCACAACAAAACACAATTCCTTCCAAATATTTTGTTAAGTGAAACGTACGATTGTTTGAATTGAAATCTTGGATGAGTACATAGTTTATGTACAATGAAAGAACACAATGTTAAATCTTCATTTAAGCATCTTACATGTTCATACAGCACCTTTTAGCAGATAAACTTGTATTAATCCAAAATCTACCTTGTATCAAACTCCATTCTAAAAATATATCACGAACATTGATAAACTATCAAATCAATCATTAGAGAAAAAACAAATAACCTAATAGCGACCTTCTCCATCCACAGGAAAAGCTGGGTAGATTTCATGGGGGATACCTGACTGTATATTTGAATACCATATCTGTAATATTTCTAAATACTCCAGTACACCAAAAGCTGGGTATATTTCATGGGGGATACCTGACTGTATATTTGAATACCATATCTGTAATATTTCTAAATACTCCAGTACACCAAAAGCTGGGTATATTTCATGGGGGTACCTGACTGTATATTTAAATACCATATTGTAATATTTCTAAATACTCCAGTACACCAAAAGCTGGGTATATTTCATGGGGGATACCTGACTGTATATTTAAATACCATATTTGTAATATTTCTAAATACTCCAGTACACCAAAAGCTGGGTATATTTCATGGGGGATACCTGACTGTATATTTAAATACCATATTTGTAATATTTCTAAATACTCCAGTACACCAAAAGCTGGGTAGATTTCATGGGGGGTACCTGACTGTATATTTGAATACCATATTTGTAATATTTCTAAATACTCCAGTACACCAAAAGCTGGGTATATTTCTAGGGGGGATACCTGACTGTATATTTAGATATCATATTGTAATATTTCTAAATACTTCAGCAGTCTTTTCATATATCTATTTTACACATGTTGTAAAGTTGTTGCTCATTCTAAACTTTTATGATTTCAGTTCCTATGTCCTTAAAAAATTGCACATGTATATGACTGAGGCTGAGTATCGTGCATGCTAATCAACAAACACAATTTGTTAACCTTGAGAGTATTATAAAATACCTACGTGTTTTCATCAGAATAAGGATCTGTAACTATTGACAAGTTTAGTTGTAAAGATCTAGGCTTATATGCTATTCTTAACAAGTCACTTCACTGACGTACAAACCGTACTATTCATAATGAAATGTGTTGAAGTTTGAAAAAAGTACGTTGATTTGATTTGGAAGACAGAATAATACATATGACAGGAGCAAATCTGGTTTGTAGTCCATCTTCAATGACACAAACACAGACCTAAATAATATCTAAAATACTTTTGTCTCTAATTTCAAAAACGCCTGCCTGTACAAACATTAAGAGCGACATTTCTATCTTACGTCTTTATGTTTGTCTCTTGTTTGTTTAACATGTAATAATGAGAATGAAAAGGCAGAGTGTCATCATAAGTATCCGAACTTTCTGCATGTGCAGTCATCAATAGGCTATTGGAAGTACCGTTTGAATTGTCTCCCGTAGCCTCGTTATCGTTGACAGCTAGTGTAACATAGCTGTCATCATCCTTATCATCAGCTGTCTTCGTAGCAGAAGAATATGCACTTTTCTCAAATTCGACGGCGATCATCCTCTGGTTCCGCTGAAGAGCAAGTGTTACGTAGCTGTCCTGAAAGTCATCGTTTCTGTTTACGACAACAGCGCCACCTTCGTCGTAGACGTCTTCTTCCTCAGTGGCGTTGAAAGTGGAAATTGCGTTGCGCCTATTAAAGCTGAGTACGTTGTAACTGTTAGATGCTCTTGTCATCTGAGAGTAGTCTTCCTGAGGTTCGTCCGAATTATGGGTGGCAGAGTTGTTAGAGACACGCCTGGTCCTCAACTCTTTAAAAGTACATAAATTATTAAAATAAATTTCAATGTATGTTTTGAATGCATCCTATTGAAGTATTTGGTTCTACATGTTATTCAGCAACTATAGAAATAATACAATCCCGATCAATTATACGGGTAACACACGGAGGTCCCTGTCGTGACAGGCTGTGATACGACAAAGAACCCTAAACACTAACCATAGGTTTAAATCTGTACTCGCCTCCAGCTGGTGACATCTCAATCTCACAGGGATGCACAGTAAAGGAATAAATAAACAATTGCACTATACATAGAGAGTAAATACATTGTACATGTTTTTCATTTGATGTCTTTGTGATATAAATGTATAGGGTTCATAATGAGCACACTAACCTGAGAAATATTCTCTGAGAAACTTTAATCTGCAAATAGAAACCGCAATATATTTATTCTTATAGATTCTGTTATGCACGGTGAAAGGATACACAAATGATATTCGTGCTAGAACGTAAGTGTTGATCTTGCATGACAACGCTGAATTGCATGTGCGATGTTACCAAACTCACCATCACAAAATGATGTATTTTAGCTATTTTAATCAAATAAATTGTGTTATCTTGTTAAATATCGTTCCCAAACATGTCTTGTTTCGTGATATAAGGATTATATATATAGAAAAAGAATTAACCTTTGATTGAACAGTACGACGATGATAAGTAAGATTGATCCGGCGCTGAATATGACGGCCAATAAAACAGGTAAAATCTTGTGTATGATTTCCTTATCCTTGTTGCTTTTTCCGTCTGCTAGAATGCATGGAATCACATGGTTATAAAAATATATTTCCATATGCTTAACATTCATCATACAACGATTAACAGGCTATAGCTCTGATCTTATAGTATGAGCCTGGAGTAAATTTTAATGCCCAAATGTTACCACATCCTCTCGTATACGAACCTTCTCATTTGAAGACAAATTCATATGACATTGATGAGAACTACATGTATTATACCCATATAGCAGTGACGGATTTAAAAAGGGGGGGGGGGGGGGGCGCAGCCGGTGTTGTAGAGCGAGTCTTCCCCTATAATGAGACTTCCCCCCTGGCACAATTATCAAAATACGTTTCCATTTAATTAAAGTTGAAGCCCTTCACCGGTCTTCATGACGCCTCCATATGAGTGAAAAATTCCGAGAGAGACGTTAAGCAAGATCATACAATCAATCAGTCGGAATATTCATAAGTTACTAATGCTTTATGTCACATACCTGTGTGATTTGGATTGAGTAATGCTGGAGAAAAGGGAATCTTAATTGAAAGTGGAACAGGTCGGAAGTTTCATTAAGCAAACTATTTCCAAGTCAAACATGTTACAAAATCTACATAGGAACGGGTAGACTGACGCCGGACTTAGTGATAAAAAAGCTCACTTGAGCTTACAGCTTTCTAATGAAAGGTGAAGATAACGAACAGTGATCAATCTCATAACTCCTATAAGCAATACAAAATAGAGAGTTGGGCAAACACGGATCCCTGGACACACCAGAGGTGGGGTCAGGTGCCTAGGAGGAGTAAGCATCCCCTGTCGACCGGTCACACCCGCCGTGAGTCCTATATACTGATCAGGTAAACGGAGTTATCCGTAGTCAAAATCAGCGTGTCAAGAACGGCCTAACAATCGGTATGAAACATGTGAAACAGTATATGACCTAATGATAGGTTGTATTGACTAACTAGATCGTTATAGTGACCATAGAAGTTGCGAAATTCTTATTTCAATGGAGAATGTTGAAACCCCTGTACCATCAATTTGTTTGTCAGTAGCTTGCCTCGATTTAAAAAGTGACTATATGCAGAACAAACTCTTCCGGATCGAATCAGTTGAGAGATGCAGGTGATAATGGAATATTGCTACATAAATATGGGAAGTTGATGGTGGAAAAGCTGAAATCATCCCGTTAGTCATACAGTTGAGTTGTCAGTTTGTCATTAATGTCTGCTTTCAATAAAATATCTAAGTATGAAACAGAAGTGGACGACTCTGTGGTGTATTATTTGGAGCTATATCGAATCGATATATGAATGAAAGTTATTATTGTTAATAGACAAAACGTCGGCGACATATCTAAATGTAGAATTGAAGACCACAGCAAAATATTTTTTCTTCTTATGTAGAAGTTGTTTTTTAATTCGTGCCCATGGGAATTACAACAGACTGTTGGAAGACCTGATCACCAAAACCACGAAGATATTGTCAATGACGAACTCTAGCATATTTTTTATTTCAACTTCAGAATACTTGTACGTGGAATCAGAGTGGTGTTTAACAAAATAAGAGTTTGGATGACTGAACACTAGATATGAATAGTTCCTTTTTTGTTGAAGCAACTGTCTATCATGTCAAAAAGTCTAGTCTTTAATTTATCGTGAGGAATGGTCGTGTATAGTGTTCAAAAGTCATAACTTTTGATATTATTTATTTGGGAAAAGTTTTGCGATATCAAGTTTACTAAAATTTCTTTAGAATGTTTTAGAATCCACATTTGATTAACACCACCTCTGGCATATGTAGTCGCACATGAAGTTTGAAGTTTCTCCTTCACAGCTGTAAATATTTTCGTGAGGAGCAAAGATAGGGCCTTGGTAGAGCACTTACTGGATCCAGCAATGTATCTTTGTTTGTAAGGGTTGTTATGTAGCTTAGGAATTCAGTATAGGTACGGTAAATCATATTCATTCGACCCATTGTCTGGGATATTAAATGTCCAATACTGAAGCATGGGTTTGAAGAATTTCATCTTTTGAAAGGGCAGTTTGAGTATAAGTACGATTACCAAAAGTGGAATTAATACCAAGTCCGTTTAAAATACAGTTGTAATAATGAGCCTTACAAACAAAAACAATGTTGTTACTAAAGTTGTCAGCTGGAACCAAAACATATTCCTCATGTAACCTATCTAATTCTAATAATCTTAAATCTTGAGCCTTTACTATAATATGTCTAATCATGCCACTGCTGTTCTCCAACCCTACTCCGCGGTGCATGATCATGAGGTGCTTGTACATATGTATATTAACATAACTAATCATTCCTTGCTGTTCCTGAGAATTACGTTTTTTTCTTTATATGGCCTTGGCTATTCTCATTTTAGCCCCATCCTACCACCAGATAAGTTTTTTGAAAGACTTCTACTACCTGAGGATGGTTGCAAAATTGCAGTATTATTTTAGAGAAAAGATATTTTTTTCTTATATAAGCGATGTAAAACGTTGATTCCATATTGTGACCCCACCCTTCCCCCGGGGTCTGAGATTTGATCAACATGAATCTGCACTATCTAAGGATCATGACCTTAGTGTTCCTCGGAAGAAAAGTTTTAAAGATTCTTCCGAAGCTTCCATTGTAAAACTTTTATTCCTTATTGTGCCCCCATCCTACCACCACAACCCATGGTTTGAACAAATCTAAATTTGCAGAAACTGAGGATGCATTTGAATAAGTATCCTATTTTCACCCAGTTGTTCTTGAGATGAAGGTTTTTATATGACTCCACCAAATTGTTCTTATTTCATAATTAAGAAGTCTAAAATGTTATGGACGGACCCTGAACAAAATGTGATCAGAAAAGCTCACTTTTTAATGACAATGAAATTTACAATGTCTTTGTGTCTTTCCCCATACATGCTCGTTGAATAGCAAACATGAATTATGTCTAATTGTTAACGCACAACGGACGTCTGAAGACGAACGACGACCAAACGCTTTAGGTTGACTGCATGAATGTTCATTTTACAACGATTTGAGATAGAAATATATCAAAGGTTTTTATTACACAAAACCAAGAGTTTTTAAATTAGTTAAGCTCCTTAGGGTAGACAATACTAAAGAACTCAATAACTTAGTAACTTAATACAAGCTGTGAAAATACGAAGTTTAGCATTGTAAGTTAATAATATAATTATAGGTTTTTTTTCTAATAACATGTGCATCTCATAATGTAATTACATGTATATTATTTTATATTTGTAATTTCTTCCCCTATCTTCTCCTGTCCAATCACCTGTTGTTTATCTTATACAATTATATACATATTGTGTATATACATGTACATGCACTAGATGCATTCCGATGAGTTGCATAATTCAAGGACAATAAAGAATTGAATGACTCAGGTGACATAAAATGCAAATAGCTAACATACATTGCGAAAACGAATTCGTTGAGTATATATTTACCAGTGGTATTATATGAGCATCCTGTAACTGCGTCACAAAACTGATCACGTGAACAGTTACACTTCTTTGAACATCCAAATCCATACGATCCATAAACACAACCTTCAGAGCAATTGTGTCCAAAGGTACCTGTATCACAAGCTGAAAAATGCAATGAAGTTTAAAAGTATTGCAGCCTGTCAATAATCATTGTCTTCCGTGGAATATTTTTGACTATCTTGATTCCTCTTAATTAAACACAATCAGTCTGTGAATACTTCTTCACCTACTTTCTTCGCTTGGAATTCACACAACCCACTCTACACCAATCACGTTCCCCGCATGTGGCACTGTACACGTTGATCAATACCTAAGTTAACGTCCTAGGTTTGAGGTGGCTGTGGAACGATTGGGGCTGGAACTTACGAAGCGAACGCTCTACCGCAACCGGTGTAACATAAAGATTGATTGTATCTTGCTTAACGTCTCACTCGAGAATTTTTCACTCATATGGAGATGTCACCAAGACCAGTGAAGGGCTTCTAATTTAGGCCTATGATCGGCGTTTATTGCCATTGAGCAGTGAGGATTCTTTAGCGTGCCACACCTACTGTGACACGGGTTATCCGTTTTTAAGGTAATCTCCGAGGACCCGTGACATTCACACCTGATGCCGAGCGTTTGGCGATGGAACTGTCACTACCAGTTTTAACGACTTAGGTGTGTTACGGCCGGATTCGAACCCGGGGCCTTCCGCATGCGGGGCGAACGTTCTAACCTCTCTGTCACCGTGGCGGTCGTAACATAAAGATGTTTGTACATTGATTGAATATTGTTTAACGTTCCTCTAGAGAATATTTGACTCATATGGAAATGTCACCACTGCCGGTGAAGGGCTGGAACATTTAGGCCTATGCTCGGCGCTTATGGCCACTGAGCAGGGAGGGATTTTCATCGTGCCACACCTGCTGTGACACGGGACCTCGGTTTTTGCGATCTCATCCGAAAGACCGCCCCATTTAATCGCCTCTTACGACAAGCAAGGGGTACTGAGGACCTATTCTAACCCGGATCCCCACGGGATTTTGTACAAGATTGTTGTGTAGTAATTAGGGCTGTGCGGACCGTGGATATCGGCCTGGATAGCTCAGTGGTTAGAGCACCTGACTAGTAATGCAGGGGTCCCGGGTTCGATTCCCGGTCCAGCCAAAGATTTTCTCTTCTCTCCTATATATACTGCATTTGGTGCCGTTGATCACCCCTGGTTTTGTAGGTTGTCCTGCCAGGGGCGAAATGCACCTGGGTTGAGATTGAAGGACACTGTCCTTATACTACATTTATCCTGGTCACGGCACCAATATAGGAGAGAGGAGAACATCTTTGGCTGGACCGGGAATCGAACCCGGGACCCCTGCATTACTAGTCAGGTGCTCTAACCACTGAGCTATCCAGGCCGATGTCCACGGTCCGCACAGCCCTAATTACTACAGTTGATTGATTCTATTATGCTTAACGTCCCTCTTGAGGATTTTTCACTCATATGGAGTCGTCACCAATACCAGTTATGGGCTTTAAATTTAGGGCTACATGTATGCTCGGCGTTTATGGCCATTGAGCAGTGAGGGTTCTTTAGCGTGCCACACCTACCGTCACACAGGGCATCCATCTCCGAGGACCCGTGACATTCACACCTGATGCCGAGCGTTTGACGATGGAATTATCACTCCTCTTTTTAACGACTTAGGTCTGTCGCGGCCAGGATTTGAACCCCGACCTTACGCATGTGGGGTGAACGTTCTATCATTACAACACCGCGGTGGTTGTTTGAACAAAATGTAATGGAATATAAAGCACATCATATAGACAATCACATTCCATAATGGAAAGAGCACATGACATAATGAGAAAAGCACACGGCATAATGAGAAAAGCACATCACATAATGTAATGTAACATTTAAAAAAATGCACATGACATGTAGTGGTAAATGCACATGGTATGATAAATACACATGAATCCCGACCTTCCACATGCGGGGCGAACGCTCTACCTCCTGACCACCGTGGCGGTTACAATTAAAGAAGCACGTGGCTTAATGACAAATGCACATGACATGAGAGAAGCACATGATATAATTATGTATGCACATCACTAAATGACAAAAGAACATTGGTTAAGGCGTTCCATATATACCTCCACTCTTTCTGAATATGGCTACAATTATTTTAAAGTATTAAAAAACAAACGTTAATTTCTTACGATTGCAGAATGTATGATCCAGTCGATAATTCGGACAACATCTCAAAGGATCACTACAAATAAGCCACGATATTAAAGCGACTTGCGTTTGATGTTATAAATGTAAGCATGATTGTTTCTAAGTTTTATCAATGCACATGAATCCCGACCTTCCGCATGCAGGGCGAACGCTCTACCACCTGACCACTGCGACGGTTACAATTAAAGAAGCACGTGACTTAGTGACAAATGCACATGACATAATGAGAGAAGCACATGACATACTGAAAGAAGCACATGACCTAATGATGTATGTACATCACTAAATCAGGAGGCAGTTAAGCCGTTCCATATATACCTCCACTCTTTGTGGGCATTAATTCAAAGAATGATGAATATGGCTACAATGATTTTAAAGTATTCAAAAACAAACGTTAATTGCTTACGATTGCAGAATGTATCCACCTGTCGATAATTCGGACAGCATCTCAAAGGATCACTACAAATAAGCCACGGTATTAACACGACTTGTGTCTGACGTTATAAATGTAAGCATGATTATTTCTAAATGTAAGCATGATTGTTTCTTAAATTTAATATAAGCATGATTGTTTCTAAATTTAAGTCTGATTGTTTCTAAAATTTACTGTAAGCATGATTGTTTCTAAATGTAAGCATGATTGTTTCTAAGTTTCATCAAATTTCAATCAAGTTAAATGATTTGCATTTTATTTATGGTGATCATTACTTACCGACCGCAGACTCCTACCCCGAGTCCAGCTTTTGAATCAACAAAATATAAACAGAAGAGAAATACGCAAGATTCTATGAACATCATAGTTTATGCACAATTTCCTCTATCAACGCGTGTAAACTACACACGTGAGCGAGTCAGGCAATAAAAGAAGTACTACTTCCTCTAAATTTATTTCCATAAGGAAATAATTTCTACATGCATTCCCTATAAACCAATGATGGTGAGTGTGGAAAAGGGAAAGGGTAAAAACAGAAACAAACAATAAAACAGAAACAGACAATAAAACAGAGACAAACAATAAAACAGAAATAAACAATAAAACAGAAACAAACAATAAAACAGAAACAAACAATAAAACAGAAACAATGTTTGTCTCTTGTTTGTTTTACGTCTTTTATTTACTGGTTTTGAAACGTCACCAGCTGTAGTACACATACAGTATGTACCTATCCTTCCGTAGCAGTATGTATTCTTCTCATATTCACTTGGAGCGTTGAGATGTGACATTTTGTATGCAGCAACTATAGAATGTACATGTATACATTGATGTTTCCGAGAAACAGAAACGTGGGTGTCGCGGTACTTGTTTTCATGTGTAGATTAACCCTTTTTATGCCATAGAATCACGAAATTTCATTAAAATACATATTCATTATATTTCTGATTCATTACACATTTTGTCTTTATTTGCAGTATAATCACTATGTACATGTATAAATGTATTTCTCTGTTTACATCAATCAATATTACAGACTCGGCGAGATATGAGGCGGACTGAATTTCCTGTGTTAGTTCTAAATTATAGCAGCAGATGAATCGTTGTTTCTGTCACACTTCGACTACAGCGAGTTTTTCGACGTTTTATATGATAACACTGATGTAACAAGATTCATAAGTATATCTAATGATCAGTCATCCAAAAATTATTTTGTTAAACACCACTCTGAGAACGCGAAATAAAAGACACCATAAAGTCGTCCACTTCTGCTTCAGTGTATCACGAACGGCCATACAATCGGTATGATACACGTCAGACAGCATCCGACCCAATGACAGGTTGCATTGGCAAACTAAATCGACAGGCCGGACGTTATCTTTCTACGGCCTTGGTAGGAGCAGGGTCTGAATTCATGACCCCCTCCCTCTGCCCATCCCGGTCATGACGCGAACGCTCTAACCACTCAGCGATATGGCGCTAAAATAAGTGCCACCGAAGGAGGAGGTTTAGTATACATACACGATCGCGTGATCGATCGGTAACATTGTTAAGAGCTTGTCTACGAGAAAACCATGCAAATATATAAAAATGAAGGAAATGGTGGTCATCAATATCATTTCTAATCATTTATATCACAGGAGTATATGGTTGGAATAATTATTATAATTTGAGGTCAATTTATTGATAGGTCGTTTCTATTTTTAGTAACAGCGCATTCTGTATTTACACGTGGATTAGTCTTTGAACACAAGAAAAATCCTTAAATATTAGGGTTTTATTTTTTCAAAAATGCAAATCAATTCTGAAGACTTATGAAAAGAATGGATTTTTTATATTTCCATGTACACCACTTATGGATAAATCATTTTTGACATCATAAGTGTCCATATAGAGATTACATGGAGCCTGTAATTTGGCATTGTGCCAAACTTTTTCATTTTGTGTTATATGTCCAATTTTGAAATAGGTGTTGCTGAAAAAGTAACGCTTAAATTTCTTTAAAAGTGTATAATACTTGAATATCAAATCCTTGTCTGTAAAATATTAAAAATTGTACTTTGGACTTTTGGCCGTTCATTTGCAATTAAAATGTAAAAACTGACAAAAATGAATATTTTTAAGCATTTAAAATTATCTTTTAAAAGATTAAAGATTTAAAATTTGTGATATTATATGCATAAATTGTTTGGAAATTTAATTTTATTTATAGATTTAACATTTTCTAATAAATAAATCCCAGTAATCTACTATTTTATATGAAAAAGGGGGTCTTTTAATGAAATAAACCTGTTGCTGGAATTACCTCCCCTTTGATGAACTCTTCATACGTAGAAGGTACAAAATGATAGCAATATTATGGAATTTTATGATTCCAACTTGAAATGGGATTTGAGAATTTGTACATCATGTTTATGTGATATCAGTGAAAGACATAGCAGTATCTGTGAATGTAATCCAGAAATTTCTAAATATTGGCAGGGTTTAAAAAGTATCCGACACTTCGTCCTGTTATACTGCAAACTAGTACCAGTGGTCAGGCATTTTGTCACTGAAGAATTGAAAGCGTTCTTACCTTGATAATTCATGCATTAACCGAAAATGCTTAGATGTTATATGGAGGAAATCAAAGAAAATATGCATCTATAGTCAGTCCAGATGGAGCATGCGAGGATCTAGTGCAGCCCCCCCCCCCCCCCCCCCCCGAATTTGCAAAATGTGTTTACCATCATGATTGATGAAAACAATTGTTATTAGTTTACATATATGCAATAAGTAATGAGGACAGGACAAAATAACAAAAGTGTGAAATAAATGTATTCTGTAACAATTTGCTCGGTATCTTTCTTTCTTCTTCAGTGCTCAATGTAACAGTAAGACATACTCAATGTTTAATCATAGGTTACGATTCAACATGCAAAAATTTACACATTTCTCTATTTTACATGTACCAACAACAAAAATATAGATATTGTAAACTGATGGTATTACGTATATGTAAACATTTTTTTGGAAAAATCATTTATCTGACAGGGAAACCGAAGATTATTTCGATCAGGTCTCTTTAGCTAAATCAGCCCCCCCCCCCCCCCCCCCCCCCCTCTACTTTTTTATGGCAATCAATAAACAATTGAAATGGAAGCTTGAACTGATGAATGAAATCCTTGGAACCCCCCCCCCCCTCCATTATTATCATTATCAAGGATTTTGAGTTTCGGGTTGTGTTAAAAGTAATTTTTAGGGATGTCGGGGGGGGGGGGGGGGGGGGGGGTTCTATAAAAAATTTGCGACCCACCCACACCCTCCGCCCTGGTGATGAGTGCCAACTACGGGATATAAACAATACATTTCATTACAAATTATATTTCCCATTATTACTAGCGAACTTCTTTACTTTTGTGCGAATTCGGACGTTATTATTATCTGACTTTCATCTTCGGTGCAATTTATGTGATTACTGTCAGTTAGTATTTAAGCTATATTTCATTTGTACGTGTAATGGTGTTAGGGGTGGAGTGCGAATGCAAAGAATATTTCTGTATTTAGATATACTCAACATTATTGATTATTTTATGATTTTAACAAGATCATTCATTATCCAAGAGCATTTTACCATTACCACCCCTCTCCTCTCAATATAATGTTTATAATCATTAATTTCCGGTATTGAATATGGCTGCTTCGAACCCTTTCGCATGGATTTAGAATGTAGAATAATACGCTACATGTAAGAATAAAAAAACAAAAGAAAGACAAGAAAAGAACATGCACATTCCTTTTAGCTCACCGAGACGACTATCTGGAGAGCTACATGTATTGTAATGACCCCAGTGTTGGCGTCGGCGCCACTTTAAGGAAACACTTTAACCTGGGTTATATCTTCTAAACCAAGGGAGTAGGGTTTTGATATAACCCTTATTGATTTCCCCATGAAGAGACCTTTGATGCGGTACCAAGACTTTTGACCTTGACCTATTTTTATACCCCCGGGCCATAACTTCTTTGTTCTTTGACTTAGGCATACCATATTTGGCACATAGGTAGATCACCATGAGACGATGTGTCAAGTACCTTCATGACCTCTATATGACCTTGACCATTGACCTCAAGGTCAAAATTTAAGGTTTTTTTTTTTTACAATGGATTCGTGTCAGGGCCATAACTTCTTTGTTCTTTGACATAGGCATATCGTATTTGACACATGAGTGTATCACCATGAGACGATGTGTCGAGTACCTTCATGACCTCTATATGACCTTGAACTATGACCTCAAGGTTAAAATTGATTATAGGGTTTTGACATAGTCATACCATAAGACATGGGTGTATCATCATGAGACTATGTGTCGTGTGCATTCATGACCTTGACATCAAGGTCAAAATTATAGTTTTATGTCATGGATTTGTGTTGGGGTAAGGGGGGGGGAGTATTTTTAGTGAGCATTGCTCACAGTACATCTTGTTTTAAAAACTTCAACCTGGGCTATGTCTTTTGAAACAATAGGGATAAGGCTTTGATATTTTACATATATAGATGCCTCATGAAGAAACCTTTGTTTTGGTTTGACCCAACGACCTTTGCCTTGAACTTTGACGTACTGTTTAAAAACTTTATCTTGGTTATATCTTTTGAACCAAGAGTGATAGATCTTTGATGTTTCAAACATAGATGCCATTTCTTTTGTTTAAAAAAAAAGATTTATCCTTATTGTATCCATGGGAAAAGCAAATCTATTAGAAATATGATCCAATTGCTTGTGGTATATTTAAGTCTCTGTAGGACCACAATGTAAACTAGTCATTTATACTAATCGTGCTATCCTGTCTAAATAAAGAATTTATTATATATAGCATAATATAAATTGGTATTTTAAAAGTACACAAATATCAATTTTGTTAAATTACAACTATTCATACGATGCATATTTTTTTTTTTTAAAAAAACGTTATTTTTTCAATTTTTGCAATCTGTCACCATGGCAAGCAGGACCATAGCAACAAAAAATGATTGATACATACTTCTGGTCATCTGATGTGAAATCATAAATTTATATAAGACTTAATAAGATAACAAGGACCATGCATGGCAAACAGGTTTAGGTGGCTACCAGTATAAAAGCTATACAAGCAGAAAAAATGCCCAACTTGAAGTATTAATATATTTACTATAATCGAGAGTCCAAAGACAGATTTTTGATATATCGTAAATATACTTCTCTATAAGATGAAAGTAATTTTGAATAAATCAAAGCGTTACTTGTTGATTACTAGTTGATTCAAAAGTTATCATTTTCTGCAATTTATCAAAATCTGGAATCGTGCCAAATTTGTGACCTTTGGGCACTTCAACGGAAGTAAAATTTTAGAGTCCCACTAAACAATATGAATATGTATATCCAGTTGTTTTAAAACCTGTGTCAATTTTTAAAAATCCATTTTCAATAACCTGTTAGAATGTTTAAATAGAAAGGGTAAAATATACATAATTTTACCCTTTTGTCAGAACAAAAGTGCTATTTTTAGTAACATGGCTACAAATTCCTATCCAATGACTACGCCCCCGACAAAATATGCCAAAGTATTTGATATTGATGTACTTTATTACACTCAAAATATGCTGTTGATCCAACAACCTTGCTTCCATCACATTTTGCATGGTTTTCTCGTAGACAGGCTCTTTAAAAAACGACAAAAATCGCAAAATTAAGACCAAAATGAAGTTTAAACAAGAGATGTTTGTAAAACATATATGCCCCCATGGTGCAAAATTGAAAACAGTTATACACATGCATCATTTAATTGATATTAGTGCCACCAATTCAACATATTGAGCAGATAATATATTCCTATGTCAAGAGTGGATTGACCATGTTACCTAAAATTCAATAGGGGTCATCTACTCCTTATGGTGTACCAGTGTACCAAGTTTGATGTATATCAAGCAAAGGGTTCTCAACATATTGAGATGACAATAGCTTCGTATATCCAGTTTGACTCTTGACCTTTGACCATGTGACCTCAAAATCAATAGGGGTCATTTTCTCTTGAGGATGTAGCAGAGTACCTACCAAGTTATGTCTGTCAAGCAAAGTGTTTTTAAGTTATTGAGCGGACAGTATATTCCTATGCCCAGTTTGATCTTTGACCATGTGACTTCAAAATCAAAGGGATCATCTTCTCTTAAAGATGTACCAGTGTACAAGTTTGACGTTCGTCATGCTAAGGGTTCTCAAGATATTGAGCGGACATTATATTCTTTTGTCCAGTGTGACCGTTGACCTTTGACCATGTGACTTCAAAATCAATAGGGGTAATCTTCTCCTAAAGATGTAACATCATACCAAGTTTGATGTCTGTAAAGCAAAGGGTTCTCTAGACATTGAGCGGTCAGTATATACCTTTGTCCAGTTTGACCCTTGAACATGTAACCTCAAAATCAAGAGGGGTTATCTATTCCTCACAATCTATCAGTGCACCAAGATTAATGTCTGTCAAGGAAACCTTTCCCAAGATAATGAGCGGACAGTATCTTCCGATGTCCAGAGTGGATTGACTTTTGACCTGAAAAACAATAGGGATCGACCCCTCTTCTACAGATACCGATCAACCGACAGGTGCAAAGCAATATGTCCCTCTTTTTTGAAGGGGGCATAAAAAGTGGCTTTCAAACAGTTTTTAATATTCGAAATAAAAACAATGCAATCAAAGTACTGATAGACGGTGAGATGGGTTGGGAAAAGCTTAACTAAAGCGACCCTAAAACAGTAACTGTCTGAACGAGCAATCACTAATGGTGATTCGTTTTATAATCATAATAATTCTGTAATGGGAAAACAAGATAAACGAGTTTATAGAGAGAAACATGATTAGGAGCTATGAGATTGATCACTGTTATCTTTACCTTTTATTTTAGAATTCAAGAAAGCAGAGGTGAGTAAACTCAGACACCCCACGCTCCAACATTGCTTGACAATGCCTCATATAATGAATGGTAATGCTACATGGATTACTGCTAGAACAGGACAGACGGGCCCAAAATTGTAAGTTCAATAGGGGCATAACTCCTACAAAAATTATTGAATAAGAATTTTCTGGGAATATGCATATCTATATAGTGTTTCCTTATTAACTACACAGTTTTATGAAATTATATTGAGCGGTCTCAGAGGAGATGCGCTGACAAGAACGGGACAGACGGGCTCGAAATTCTAAGTTCAAAAGGGGCACAATTCCAATAAAAATTACTGAATCAGGATTTCCTGGGAATATGCACATATACACAGTGTGTCCTTATCAACTACAAAGTTTCATGAAATTATGTTGAACGGTCTCAGAGGAGTTGCGCTGACAAGAAAGGGACTGACGGACGGATCAAAAACATTATACCCTCCGCAACTTCGTTGAGTGGGGTATAAATACAGTTCCCAAAATTGAATTAAAGCTGTAACTGACGATATTTCTATCCAATTATGCACCGAATAACACCTATTGGAATAACTAATAAAATTCCCAAGAGCTGGAGAAAAATTCAGCAAAATAAACAAAGAAATATTGTTTGAGAGCATACCTACAAAGAGCGTTTTGTATTAAACCGCCATTGAGTCGTATGCACGGGCATGAAAACGATGGCTATCGAATATTATCTGGTTGCTGAGACCGAGGTCACATACATAGACGGAAACTGACGTGGATAACTACACGTGCCGTTTGTTTTCAATTATTACACCGAATCTCCTGGGGATCCGGGTAAGAATAGATCCTCAGTACCCCCTTGCTTGTTAAAAAAAACACCCGTAAACTGACCCAAACCATACTCGTATAACTTGCCACAGAATTAAAGTCATTCCTTATCATTTAATACAAGAGAAAAAGATGCTAACCTTTGTTTATCAAAATGTACATAAACTCGGAAAAATACAAGTCAACTGAGCCCCGCAATGATTTACTTAACAACAACGACGAAGCGTCTAGCTGTGAATGTCGCCATCTTTAATCTTAGTTCTACAGAGCCTACTAGCCTAGGCCTATTTATCAAAATATTGTACAACAGATTGAAGCATATTTTATAGTTAGACTTGCAGGTAAGTTAGTTATATTTACAGTATGATTTAGGATTTGTAACTGTTTTACAAGACAGGGGCGTGGAATATTTCGAGTCGCGCAGTGACGAGAAATTTCCACGCCCCTGTCTTGTAAAACAGTTACAAATCCTAAATCATACTGTAAATGTTTTGTGTCATTGTTTGAATAATCATGAGGATTTTCGCGGGATTCGTGAAATCCATGCAGAATCTTTGCTTTCCGCTAGAAAAACTTTTTAAAATTTGCTAAACACACAGAACGTCACTTTCGAAAAGCGATACAAACACTATGGACGATTTTTGGGTTATCCCACATGGACGTGAACAACAAACACATTAAACATGATTGCATTGAAGGTAAGTTTTATAATTAATAAAAAAAAAAAAACAGCATCGGTTGTGTTTTTCCTCACCGGTGGAGTTGTTGTGTCCTTCATACATTTCCATTTCTATCCCTTTTTTTTAAATTTCTATATTAAACAAAAAAGCAATGTCCATTCATCATATAATAACATTATTACACAATCAGTAATATCAAACGCATAATTTATAATCTCGTCATATACGCTGCTTTGCCAGTTTGTTGTCTTTCAAAATTTAGTATATCTCTGGATAATTTACCGAAACTTGCCACTTGAAAACTCATATTATTTTATCATAAAATTTTGTATGTACGAAGTAGTAACTAAAATGTTCTTTTTTTTATTTTACAGGAGACCGATGCCTAGCCGACATATTTTTGAAATATTTACGGGCAATTTAATTCCATTTGGCGACATTATGCTGCACAATAACTAGGAAGTTATAGTACGGTATGACGTCACCAACTGGAAGTTATAGCACACGTTGGCTCCTCCCTCTAAGCTTCTTTCTAATTTAAAGAACAGAAATTTTCTATTGAAATATCAACAAACTATGACACAACATGTTTTATGAAAAGTTATGGAAAGAAGCAAATAAGCAGAATTTATTCATGATGTCAAAATGCAGGATTTTACATATGATATTAAGGAATGCTATCAGATTACTCAAAATTACATGTATTTTATGCATATGTGACAGGCAGTGTGTCAGTGATATCAAAGCTATTGTGAAAGGCCGTGCAATGTACGAAAGTGACAGGATTTTGGCATGCTTTGTGAACGACGTACATGATGTTTATTTGACTGGGATGGTTAC
The DNA here is from genome assembly GCF_947568905.1 of Ostrea edulis. NCBI lineage: Eukaryota > Metazoa > Mollusca > Bivalvia > Ostreida > Ostreidae > Ostrea > Ostrea edulis. Next base: position 79,514,138 of record NC_079164.1, on the reverse strand, counting down.
AGCAGCAATGAAATAGACAGTAAGAAATTACTTATAACTGTTAATTTCATTTCAAAGGAGCACCTTTGTTGCTATTATAAGGGTTACCAGTGGATCAAAATTTTAAAGTCAAAACTGTGTAGAAGTGATAATTAGGTCACCTATTGCAATTGTCAGCATCCATCGTTGTGCATTAACAATATTGAACATTTTAGTAGAGTTGCACAAAGTGCATCCGGCTTATATATTGTGCATGTGTAAATCATTAAAAATATCTTTAATGTTATTGAAACAAAATAGATAGTTGAAGCAGAAAATTATGTACCAAAATTGTGAATTTTGTAACCTTCTGTTTTTAAATCTAGGATGGGTTCAAATTAGTCATATCTTGATGATATTACAAATATTATATCATTATTATATATTATGTAAAGTCTTTCATCAGTATGGGCACTTTCAGGGGCATTAAGAACACATCTTGTTTTATACAGTTGCTTAATATTATAAGAATTTAGCATTAAGATTAGCAGAACAGGAAATATTTTCTACAATTCATAGACCTTTGGGTTAGTGATACTCTTACCTAAATCACAGGTGACCAATAAGGCCTATGGACCTCTTATATGTATATATATATATATATATATATATATATATATATATATACATGTATAATTATTCTTAGAAAAGCTATCCTGGGTCTATTTAACACATAGATGTATCAGTTTAATTTTAATTTACAAGTTACCTATATTTATAAAATAACGATTAATAAGAACACTGGTGATCCCCTCAACTCACATTGTGAATGCCCAGCTGGACGAGGCCCCCATGGCACTTGTAAATATATAGCAGCCGTTTGTTTAATGATGGAGGGTTTCACACATAATGGGAAGATCAGAGTTGCAAAGTCGGCCACAGAGAATTTGATGTCCTTCAATAAGCCAAAGTCATCATATAGAGGAAAGCATTCATCATTAAAGTATTAGTACCAATGTACATCCAGACTAGAGTAGTGTTTTTGCAATAAAATGTACTTAATGTCCTACATGTATTAACAGTTTTTTTTTATAAACACAAAACTAGGTTCACCTGTTAAGGCAGACAAACTACGACCACAGAAGTACAGAAACGATGGTTCCTTTAATGACAGAGTGAGAAATATTGTAACCAATTACTGCAGCAAAACATCAAAAGACCTTTCCATACGATATCTATATTCAAGGGCAGATATTCAGGTAAAATTTTGGTATATAATGTTTTGTAACAATTCATAATATAAGTTTTATCAGGTTTACCAAAGTTCTTGAAATATATTTCTGTTGTATCAGACACAAGATTCCATCGGTCAGAATAATGAAATGTACTGTGAACTTTTACCGGTCCAAGGAAATTTTAACCCGTCAAATCCTTCAGACTGGTTCATTTCAAGAACACTTGTTTACTCATCTATCCAGTGGATATCACCCATTACATAAGTTTTATTTAATAATACACTATGTTTAAATATGCCGTTTGTAATGTCATAAGCAAACATCAATTTTACGTTGTTTTCTTTGGGGGGGGGGGGGTGTTTGTTGTTTTTTTTATTTATTTTTTTTTTTTTGGTTGTTTTTTTTTTTATTATTAATTTTTATTTTTTACAAAATTACAGGAAGCAGAATTCCAACAAAACAGTAACATAAATGAATAACTTCGGTGGGGGTGTTAACATGATAAAAAGAATATCCCATGGTTTGTGGTTTGACATGATTTATATTCAACTCGTGTGTTTTTATATCCCCTCACAACTCATTGCATATTAATCATATCAAACCACGAGAGCTGACAATAAAATTCTAGTTGTTCCTGTGTTTTTATTTTAAATTCATTTAAATTTATGTTTCCAGACAGCTTCAAGGGATCACTTTTACTGCAGACGTCCATTATGAATTTTTTAAAAGTAATATATGTTTACAAACATATCATATTTATATGCAAACATCATTGTTGTTTATCATTTTTATGCCCCCCCCCCCCCTTACCTTAATTAAGAGGGGGCATATTGATTTGCAACTTTAAGTCATTTTATAGATATTCCATGAAGTATTATTTCATTCAGTATCTTGAGAATCCTTTGCTGAACAAACTTGTATTTGTAGACCAATTTTTTCACCATCATTAGACATAGAGTTGACCCTTCTCACTATATATGGGAGGGTATTTTTCTACATCTTATAGAAACAAATAGACTTTGTTAAAACATTTTTGATTTGATTATGTTATTATGATAAAACGTTTTGGAAATTATCATTTTAGGTTGATGAAAATCAAGTAAAGTCTATCGAGATTGCAACGAGGGGACAAGACAAGAATCCTGGATGGTTTCAAGAGAGAATGTGGAGATTGACAGCCTCAAGATTTGGTGAAATTTGTAAATCTACTTGTTGACGGAATACAAGAAAACGATGCAACTCTTTACGGAACTCAAATTTGCAATCACAGGCAATTCTTCATGGAAAGAACTATGAAAAGAAAGCATTAAGGCAGATTGAAACAGGTTACAATGTTGTTACAAGTGAATGTGGCCTATTTGTTTGCATGGAACACCCATTTTAGGAGCATCTCCAGATGCCATAGTTGATAAAGATGCTGTTGTAGAAATAAAGTGTCCAATTACTGGCAGGAATGAGAATGTAAAGCCTGGTCCTAATTTTAGGTATCTTATGTATGATGGGAATGGAAACATTGTTTTGAAGCCATTAAGTAATTATTATGATGAAGTACAGGGTCAGTTGTACATTGCTAATCGTAGTTTTTGTTGTTGTTTTTTTTTTTTTTTTTTTTTTTTTTTTTTTGTATACACATTTTGTGATTTGTTTGTACAAAAAATTTACCTTGACAGAAGTTATGTAGAAAATTCTTTGTTACCAAAACTGAAGACTTTCTTTGAAAAATATTTCAGACCATACATTGCTTCCAGGATTTAAAACAATGTAATGTAAGCAACCGTGGGTTAACTTTGACTTATTTGAGTTTCTTATCTCAACTATGTTGAATACTCAATGCTATGACTTGTATAGTTAAAAGAAGGAAATGCTGTGGAATTTTTATTGTGTGAAATGTGTATTGAATGATTCATGTCAAGTTATGCAATCAGCACCACTTTTTCAAGAGAAACATGTTTAGGGACAATCAATACTGCCCGCCATTACAATGTTAGCACTAGTTATTGAATTTTCAAATACACAGATTTTACCAAACTTAATTTATAAAAAAAATCAATAGCACATTTGTAAATATCATTGTTTATCTGCAATTAAAAAAAATAATATACACCCCACTAACATTTTGATGAATATAATTCAAGTTACCACACATCATTATTATATGTTAATCTCAACGGACAACCTGGCATGGTGTTTTGATAAATAAAATAATTACAACCATGACAGTTATTGTGTATTTATGCAGTTTTATTAACAATACATTTCCTGAAATTGGATAGGATGAATCAGAAACATGTAAATATAATCCTGGAACCAAGAGGAATTTTAGTACGTGGAATTCCATGTTTCAATATCTTGAAGCTTTTACTTAATTCAATTACCCTTTCAACATGGATTCGTTTTGATGAAATACGCCTGTCATTGACAACCTCCTGGGGTTCTAATTGTGATTTACAAATGTACCTTTCAAGAAGATGTGTTTGTGAAACACAAATGCCCCCGATAATGGCCAATTCCGAAGATGGCCAAGGTCAGGAAGGCAAATATCTTGGTACCAGTAGAAAGATCTTGTCAACAGAAATGCTACTGTACAATATGAAAGCTCTAATATTTACCATTTAGAAGTTATGACCAATGTAAAAAAAATAAATAAAAGTAGGTCAAATGTCAAGGTCAAAAGGTTTAAAACCAACGGAAAGGTCTTGTAACAAGGAATACTCATGTTAAATATCAAAGCTTACTGTTCAAAAGTTATTAGCAAGGTTAAAGTTTCAGACAGAATGACAATTACAGACAGGACAAAAACAATATGCCTCCCGATCTTCGATCTCGGGGGTATAAAAATGTAGGTATTTTTACCATAAAATCTTGACATGGAAATAAATCTTGCACCATGATCCCCCTGTCTGCCATAATGCTATCACCTTTATCAAACATCACATTTGTTTGATCTAAAAGACAATATTTTTCAATGGTTTGTCTATCACTAGCTGAACCACCAAACGAATACGATACAAAAGTGACTGCCCCTAGGTCTGCACCCAATCATTGTTTTAAGAGTATTTTTATGCTTGTAATTAGACCAAGTTGTACTCTGACATTGGACATGGACAGGTTTTTCTATAGGAACCTCTGTGCATCTAAAATTACCCTTGTGTTAGGAAATTTTCTTTTGAAATCATCTGGCATGGTTTCATTGACTATTTGTTTAGATGGCCATGTGAAGTTCTTTTAACTGAAAATATAAAAAAAAATTATCCAAGTAACAATTACCCTTGAAACAGTTGACTCCGACATCTTGAATAACATGGCAAGTTCGATATCATCCTTTGCTTGCCTTAATTTCATTAATGTCATGAAAATTTGATCTTTTGGGTGTAAAAGTGAACATGTATAATTCAGCTCATAAGCTTCCTGTCCACGACAATGGAAAAACATCATGAAATGGTCATAATCATCAAACTAACAATTTTGTTATCAGATTGAAAATTCTCAATAGAAATTTTTTGAAAATCAAGCATAGGAATTTCACACTGAATTTCTTGATGGCAGATATTTTGCGACACGTTCTCCTCCACATCACATTCTTTTTCATAGGAATTGCTTGACACAACTTCAGTTTGACACTGAATAACAAATTCATCAAGCTGTAAATGTTTAGTGTCATTTGCAAGTGATGGTGTTCTGTGTTTGTATCTCTTGGCCCTTGGCGACTCCTCTATATGCAACACATTTAATGTTTTCTGGTGACATGGAAATACTGAGGGCACTGTATTTTCTTTGAGACATGACCTGGCCCCTACACAGTATTTGAAATCTTAGATTTTGAAACAAATATTTGTGAAATTAGTATTTGCTACCCCCCTTTAATTAACTTTCTATCAAATATATCTCCACTACAAATTCACATTTTTTTTTAAACACTACAAACAGCCAAAATATTTAATTTCGAGAATGAACTGAAAAAACTGCAACAACTCCCTTTAAGCTATGTTTTCTTGTATTACTCTAGTGTCTTGGTAAACAATTGTACAATGCATTTATATTCATGATGGAGACCTGCTCCTTCGTGTGGGGCGACTAAACAATGATAGAAGACCAGCTTCTAAGTCTGTGCACTATGATAACAAGTCTGCCTCTTGTCTTGTGGAATGAACTAGCCATCAAAATGAAATGTCTAATCTGAAATGGAAGAATAAGAACCACAAAGTGACACGAACTCGTGACACAAATGTTAAAAACGAAACAAAACAAAACTAAAATGCTTGAATATTAAAAGTATGCAACATAAAACAAAAGTTAAAGGTGATAATAACCTAATAAAGTCTATTATCACTCGAGCGGAAATGGCTGTGGCACACAACATCGTATTTTCCTGGCTTCCACAGACTCTTAGTTCTCTCATCTATTCTCCGAACTGCCACTATCAATTTTAAGCGTAATTCGGAATCCGATGGAAAATGGTGTCCTTCAGAGTTGGTGCATCCTGGTACACAGCAATATTGTGGCATTTTAATCGCGTGAAATCGAAAATGCGAGCAAGTCACTAGTAACGTCTTCTGTAAACAATAGGAATTCAAGCGTCGCAGCTTTAGAACAGTGGCGACATATATTAGGGTGAAATCGGCGAATGTTCCCTATTTCGCAGTTTTATCATAAGAATTTTTCGGAACAAACGCGAAAAGTACAGTGCTCTCTGGGGGTATTGGTGTTCCATTTTGACATTTCTTTGCTGTCTGTTCTATCATCTCTCACAGAGATATACTTACTAAAATGTGCAACATCACTGTGACGACGTTCGTCTGCTGCAGTTACTGTAGAAACTTCTTCCTTCAACTTCCTGAAAAACACATCAAAGGTATCATCCGGACGGCCTTTATTCAAAGTTCTCATGTCAATCACCATATCATAATCTTCAGAGATAATTGCCTGTCTAAGTCTGGCATACAAGTCTATGCTTGGGTTCTGAGATGCTGTAGCATCTGATGTCGAATCGGAGTACATAGCTCTCAGTATGTACGCTGGGATATTGACAAAACGTTGATAGGTTGTTGTTGTTTTTTTTAAATTCCCTTCTCATTTCCAGTGTATGGTATTTCCGGTAACTAGCCTTCCAGGATTTTATGAACTCTTGAAGCTGAAGAAACCATCTCGACTGTTGATCTGTCATCAGATATCCTCCACAAAAATACAACTTTCCCATTTCCGGACCCTGGATCATATTTTAGGACATCAACAGGAATAGAAAATGACATTCCAGCAATAAATCGTAGTTTCTGCATTTTGCTTGCAAAACGTTCTTTGATATGTAATTGCTCATCAAAGAAAATTGATATGTACTCATCTGACTCTTTGAGAACTTGTTCAAGAATTGCATACTCTGTTTTGACAGGATTGTCATTTATCGGTAAATTTCTAACAACAGAATGAGTTCCAACTTGTCGTACAGGATGTAATAGGGACTGTTGATCATTAGACTGTTCTAAGTACAAGGCATGGGGCTGTAAACCAACAGCTAGCTTCTGTAGATCTTCTGCTATTTCTGTCCATCGACTGGCATCAGTGGATGCAGAGAGTCGAAATAGTAGACTTGAATGCAGCTTCAGTTCATGTGAGCTCAAATTAGGTACCGCTTTGCGCTTTTTATGCCCCCGAGATCGAAGATCGGGGGTATGTTGTTTTTGTCCTGTCTGTCATTCCGTCATCCTGTCAGAAACTTTAACCTTGCAAATAACTTTTGAACAGCAAGTCCTAGAGCTTTGATATTTCACATGAGTATTCCTTGTGACAAGACCTTTCCGTGGGTACCAACATTGTTTACCCTGTGACCTTGATCTTAAGAGTTTGACCTACTTTTTGAAAACTTTAACCTTGCTAATAACCTTTGAACAGCAAGTGCTAGAGCTTTGGTATTTCACATGAGTATTCCTTCTGACAAGACCTTTCCATGGGTACTTTAACATTTTGAACTTGGCATTTGAACTACTTTTAAAAAAGACATTGGTAATAACTTCTAAATGGTAAATATCTTTCTACTGGTATCCCGTGGGGATTTGGGTTAGAATAGGTTCTCAGTACCCTTTGCTTTTCGTACATGTAAGAGGCGACTAAATGGGGAGGTCCTTCGGATGAGACCGCAAAAACCGAGGTCCCGTGTCACAGCAGGTGTGGCACGATAAAGATCCCTCCCTGCTCAGTGGCCATAAGCACCGAGCATAGGCCTAAATTTTGCAGCCCTTCAACGACAGTGGTGACATCTCAATATGAGTGAAAGATTCTCGAGAGGGACGTTAAACAATATTTAATCAATCAATAAATCTTTCTACTGGTACCAAGATATTTGTCCTGGTGACCTTGACTATCTTTGGAATTGACCATTATCGGGGGCATTTGTGCTTCCCAAACACATCTTGTTCTTGAAGTCATTATACCCGTTCTACTTTGTAAATCTGAAATTTATATTTTGCATTGACTGTCCGATATGTTTTGTATATTACTGAATGGAATACATTTACTGTCAAATATTTTCTGTCTGATCGACAACAAATAAATATACCAGGGTAAATGCACGTGTTTCACAGATAATAAAAACATATTCAATATTAAAGATATTTAAACTATATTAAGTAAAATCTATCCCAAAAAGTTGTATGTATCACCTGTCTAAATTGATTTAATAAATTGTACATGAATCGGGCGTGTCACTTGCACTGTAATAGGGTGTGGCATAAAATTGATTGATTGATTGGGTTTTTACGCTGTTTTGGCAATATTTCAGCCATTTTACGGCGGTTACATGTAACTAATTCAATTGTGTTTGGTTGTGAGTGTTTGAGTTTCCTTGACGGCCCCCAGTGAGCCTACTCTTTTTCGAACATCAGGGAGACGATCTTTTGAGTGCCAAGGAGGTTGTGATCCTTGACACGGGACACGCTTTAACGTTCCATCCGACGGATATAAAAGTAAATGTATATAAACATGTTAAAAAACAAAAAATATTTCGTTAGTTAAACAGTTGCATTATAAAGGTTTTCAAATTTTTCTGTAAAAGTTGCATTCTTGTAAATATTGTATAATATAATGATTGTCGATATTTGTAAAAAGTTCATTCATTGATTGCACACTTTTAAAATGTCTATTTCGTATCGGCGTAAAATCACTACATTCTAAAAGAATGTGATGTATAGTTAATGGACAGTCACAAGATATGCTTTCAGGCTGAAGGTGTCTGTTTAGTAGGTATGAATGTGTCAAAAGTTTGAATGTCCAATGCGTATTCTTGAAATAATCACTTCGTCTTGGCGTTTCATTACGATGTTACACGATTTGTTTACTTTGTTTTGAATCAAATAAAGTTTACTTGTGTCACAGAAATCCCAATAGATTTGTCAAACAGTATTTACATATAGTTTTATGAAATATTTAAAATCAGTGTATGGAATTTTGAAGTGTACAATATCACCTTCAAGTGCATTTTTGTCCGCTTTGTTGTTGCCATCGATACCAATGTGACTTGGGATCGAGCAGAACTCAACTATTTTACCTTGTTTGGTTAAAAGATAGTACCGGTGTAAGATATCTAAAATATATGGATAATCAATATTCATGTTGTTTAATGACTGGAGACATGATAGGGCTCTGAGAATACAAGGTGAAGATAACGAATAGTGATCAATCCCATAACTCCTATAAGCAATACAAAATAGATAGTTGGGCAAACACGGACCCCATGGACACACCAGAGGTGGGATCAGGTGCCTAGGAGGAGTAAGCATCCCCTGTTGACCGGTCACACCCGTAGTGAGTCCTATATCCTGATCAGGTAAACGGAGTTATCCGCATTCAAAATCAGTGTGCAAAAAACGGCTTAACAATCGGTATGAAACAGGTCAGACAGCATTTGACCCAATGCGAGTTTGTATTGACGAACTAGATCGTTATAGCGACCATAGAATTTGCGAAATGCTGACTTCAATCGACACTGTTGAAACCCCTGTACCATCAACTTGTTTGTCAGTAGCTTATCTCGATTTAAAAACTGACTATACGCAGAACAAGCTCTTGCATATCGAATCAGTTGAGATATATAAACACCATATGCAAGTGATAATGGAATATTGCTACATAAATATGCGAAGTTGACGATGGGGAAGCTGATATCATCCCGTTTGTCATAAAGCTGAGTTGTTAGTTTGCCGTTAATATCTACTTTCAATAAAATATCTAAGTATGAAGCAGAAGTGGACGACTCTGTGGTGTCCTTTATTTCGAGCTCACAGGGTATCAAATCGACATATGAATGAAAGCTATAATTATTGTTAATAGATAAAACGTCATCGATGTATCTAAACGTCGAATTGAAGGCCACAGCGAGAGATTTGTTTTCTTCTCGCGTAGAAGTTTTTGAATAAATTCTGCTTCGTATGAATATAGAACCAGGTCAGCTAACAAAGGAGCACAATTCGTGCCCATGGGAATTCCAACAGACTGTTGGAAGACCTGATCACCAAAGACCACGAAGATATTGTCAGTGAGGAACTCTAGCATATTTTTTATTTCAACTTCAGAGTACTTGTGCGTGGAATCAGAGTGGTGTTTAACAAAGTAAGTTTTTGAATGACTGATCACTAGATATGAATATTTCCGTTTTTGTTGAAGAAGCAACTGTCTATGATGTCAGAAAGTCTTAGTCTTTAATTTATCGCGAGGAATGGTCGTGTATAGTGTTGAAAAGTCATAGGTTTTAATGTTATTGATTTGGGAAAAATTCTGCGATTTCAAGTTTACTAAAAGTTCTTTAGAATTTTTTAGAATCCACATTTGATTAACACAACTTCTGGCATATGTAGTTGCACAGTAAGTTTGAAGTTTCTCCTTCACACCTGTTAATATTTTCGTGAGGAGCAAAGATAGGGGCTTGATATATAATAAAATGTTTGTCATTAGAAGTTTGTATGTATTCAAACGCAAGCTGAATAGCCTTTGCTTCGGTGGTATAAATTGTTGCTTCATTTGGAAGTCGTGCAGAGAAAACGTCGTTTGTGATTACTGCAGTAGCAGCGACTTAATTTGGTCTTTTGAACCATCTGTGTAGATATCTATTGTAGTATGTTGGGATTGTTTTATTTCGGATAATATTTGCTTGAAAATGGCGGAATTTGTTTCAGATTTTTTTATATTCAGAAAGTGATGTGTCTTCTTTGGGTTTTAGTAGTTTCCATGGTGGTATTTCAGAAGGTGATGAGGGTTTTACGATGTCCAGTGGTATGTTAGAATCACGTATATGTTTTTAACTCGTAGACCGATTGATGTAATGCACTTCTTGTTTTTGTCATATAAATGTTCAAACTGCAGATGGAAAACGCAGTTAAATGCAGGATTGTCAAAGTTAGCTTTTAATTTAACAATATATGGTAATGTAAGTTTTATTCTACGTAGATCGAGGGGTGGTTCGTTGGCCTCAACATGTAATTGTCTACATGAGAGGTTCGGAAAGCTCCTGTGCACAATCGAAGTCCTTGATGGTGAACTGCATCGAGGGCTTTGATATAGGATATTCTTGCAGCACCATATACTATACAGCCGTAGTCTAGTTTAGACCAGATTAGAGAGCGATACAGATGTGGAAGAGTATTTGTATTTGCGCCCCATTTTGTGTTTGCAACAACTTTAATTATATCAAGAGCTTTTGTACATTTCTCTTTGAGCATTGCTATATCAGGAATAAAAGAAAGTTTATTATCAAAAATGACCCTAAAAACTTTAACTCTTTTACGACTTTAGTTGGAGTACCATCTAATTGCAATTGAGGATCATCGTGGTGTTTTCGCTTAGAACACAAATGTATGCATGCAGTTTTAATTTGGGAAAATTTAAAACCATTTACATAACCCCAATTTTGGATTTTGTTTAGACATAACTGTATTTTTCGCTCAGTGGAGTTCATGTTTTTAGATTTATAACAGAGAACAAAGTCATCGACATATAAACTTCCATGGAAGTCGTTTTTAAGATAATCAAGCTAGGAGGTTATTAAAGTTGACTCGGGCTCCAGCTCCAACTCTAGCTCGAAAAAAAGATCTGGAGTATGGCTCCAAATAATTTTAGGTTATAAAAACTGGCTCAAGCTCCAAATCAGGCTCGAAAGTTGTCTTGAAATTTTGAGCCGGAGCACATACTCGAATTCTGGGTTATAAAACTTTTGAGTAAGGAAAACATACTCCAAATGGAGTATGCCATGCTTAAATCTCGAGTAAGCTCTATAGCTTACTTGAGATTTAAAGTATGTGCTCAAAGTGTCGTTTGCTTTTATAATAAAGTGCACCGCCACGGCACATGATACGCCCGTCACATATTGTTAACAGTATAGATTGTACCCATTAAAACATTTTTTTTTTATATCTACTTAATTAAATGTCACAGTGACCTTAAAGTTGGATGCGACACACCTTCTACCTAAGATGCATTAGTTGACCAATTTTGGTGATTCTAGGTCTAATAGTTTTCAAGTTATGAGCCGGACAAGTTTTTGCCATATATGGCCATATCTTCTTAATGAAAAGTCACAGTGACCTGGTTTTAATGTGCGACACACCTTCTACCCAAGATGTATCTACAGACAAAGTTTGATGATTCTAGGCCTTGTAGTATTTAAGTTGCGGGTCGGACACGAAAAAGCTAACAGACGGACGGACAGACGGATATCTTCTTAATGAAAAGTCACAGTGACCTGGTTTTAATGTGCGACACACCTTCTACCCAAGATGTATCTACAGACAAAGTTTGATGATTCTAGGCCTTGTAGTATTTAAGTTACGGGTCGGACACGAAAAAGCTAACAGACGGACGGACAGACATGAACGCCATACCATAATACGTCCCGTCTTAAGACGGGCGTATACAAATGGCTGCATACCGTCAAATGCCAAATAGGAAACGTGCTCCACGCAATATCAGAGACAGATCATGCAACCCTTTAGAAGAATTATCTGCAAATGATGTTTTTGCAAGACATATATTCCTACCACACACCATGATGGATCTCTTGCGTCAGCTGCCAGACATATCATCTCCAACTCAGCGGAACCTTCCAATTCCACCCCTCCTTCAATTACTAGTAACGCTGAGATTTCTAGGTTGGATTTTATAGGGCTTGAAACATGTCCTATATAGTCATTTTTACTATTTTCTGTCATTTTTAATGTGAAATTGATGAAATAATGCAAAGTTTAAGGGTTTTTGGAAAAAAAGTAAGTTCTCCAAAAAAAAAAAGTTATTAAACAAATCAAAATTTTGTCATTAATTCTCTGAGAGTAGAAGAAATTATTGCTTTCAATATTTTCCCGGATTTAAAAGTAATGGAATCACCCTCTTCTATGTATTCGCACGTCCCGCAGCGTGGGTCACCACATTTTTTGACGTATTTGACCTTATTCAGGGAGAAATTGGCTCGAGTTAGTAGTTTTTTTTAGGCATGGTGCCTGACGTCGGCTGTTAATAATTTGAGATGAATTCACCACATTTTTCATATTGTTGGATTGTTCCAAAATTGGAAAAAAACGTTTAGCTGTATTTAAGATATTGTGATTCCTTGGATTGTGTGTGACGACGAAAGGCACATTGTTGTTCTGTTTGGTATCTTTTTGGCAGGTTTTCCGAAGTTCTGAAATAGGTATTTTTTCTGCTTGTTGGATTCCAGTATCAATAAGGTTTTCTGGGTAATGCTGTCGTATCAAATGTATCTTTAATTCTTCTAAGCGTTTTTTACGTAATGTTGAATTTGGAATTATGGTGCATATACGTCTGGCCATATTGTATGGGATATTACGTTTAGTGTGTGACGGGTGACACGATCTAAAATCTAGATATTGATGAGTATCCGTTTCTTTGCTGTATAAATCAGTGGTAATGTGATTGCCCTCTTTTATGATAAATAGATCCAGAAATGGTAGATTTTTAGTGCTCGCTTCCATTGTGAATTGGATTGATTCATGTAAATTATTTAAAATTGAATGAAATCTTTGTAAATCCTCATTGCTTCTCGTCCAGAAAATGAAGCAGTCGTCTAAGTAACGTTTCCAGTTTTCATGTATGTACTTTCCAAATTCTGCATCAAATATTTCCGGTAGTGTATAATAAATCCTTTCCTCTAAATATTCCATAAAGAGAGTGGCATAAGTAGGAGCTACTTTGGTACCCATTGCAGTTCCCTTAGTCTGGAGGTAAAATTGGTCGTCAAATTGGAAATGGTTATTTTCTAGTATAATTTTTAGACCTTTAATGATAAAGTCCTTTGAGAATCTTTCATTAATTTCTGTAGGGTATTTCTCAATCCAGTACTTTACTGCTTCTATGCCTAAATCGTGTGGAATATTTGTGTATAAACTGGAAACATCGAAACTGACAAGAATGGTTTCTGGTTGCACTGTTTTCGGAATGTAGTTCAAGAAATCCATATCATCCCGAACATAGCTCGGCACTTTCTTACATAGAGGTTTTAAAATAATGTCTAGAAGATTGCTCAGTCTATGTGTGCTACAAGAGGGTCCTGCTATTATCGGGCGTAACTTGAGATCAGTAGGTCTTGGAATTTTGATATACGTTTCTTTACAGTTTTTGATATTTTCTTGGATTTCTGTGGATTTATGAACTTTTGGTAAACCATAGAAGTTGCTGGTTTTAATTTCAAAATTGGTCAGATAGTCTAATTCATTTTTGGTGAAGTTATCATCGAATTTTTTCGTAAGTTTCTCAATCTTTGAGATAGTTCGGTGATCTTCATTTTGTTGAAGTTTCTTGTAGAACTGGTCATTTTGGAGCTGATCTAACACCATTTCTTTGTAATGTTCAATGTCCATGATTATGATAGCTCCTCCTTTATCAGCTTCTTTAATAACAATTGATTGATCCCCTCTCAAACTTTGTATTGATTTTTGTTGATTGATAGAAATATTGGATTTCACATTTTTATCAACTACATTAGAATTGGCCGAATTTTGGAGACATGCAATATAATCCTCCAAGTGTTTATCTCGATTTAATGGTGGTTTAAAACCTTTTCTATTTTTCAATAGAGATTCGTCATCATTGGATTCATTTTTGAAAAATTCTCTAAGGCGTAATTTTCGGCAAAATTCCTCTGTGTCTTTGATTAGATCCACTTTGTCCGACCTTGGCGTCGGAGTAAATTTTAAACCATGTTCCAGTAATTCAATTTCATCGTAAAAAACTAAGATTTCATTCATGCCTAAAAAAAACTACTAACTCGAGCCAATTTCTCCCTGAATAAGGTCAAATACGTCAAAAAATGTGGTGACCCACGCTGCGGGACGTGCGAATACATAGAAGAGGGTGATTCCATTACTTTTAAATCTGGGAAAATATTGAAAGTCAATGCCAACATGAACTGTAAATCTGAGAACCTTATTTACTGTGCCACTTGCCCAACTTGTGGAGAAAACTACATAGGACAAACGAACAAACTTAATGCGCGAGTAAGGGTGCACAAACAACAAGTAAAAGATCCTAGTGTGCGGAACACCCCATGTAGTGAACATTTTGCGGAATGCGGGGGTGGTAAATTTAAAGTGTTCCCGTTCTTTAAAATGTGGACTGAAAATGAAATAACTCGCAAAGCCACAGAGGACTATTTTATTAATTTTTTCAATCCAAGTCTTAATAGAAAATAATTATTTGAATAATTGAACTACAATTTAGCATAATATTTTTACAAAATAGACAATTACCAAACGCTACCGGTTAACGTTATTATGACGTCATAAAGGACTCGTTTAATTGACTTCATAACAAAGACGTTACTAAACAATTTTTGTATACATATTTGAACTGCCTGATGAACCATGCAGACATGGAGAAAGCGCTAGCAGTAAATGATTGTTTTTTATGGAATGTGTCATTCTGATTTTCAATATTTATTTACAACTGTGCCGAATCAACTTCTAATATATATATATATATATATATGACCAACGACACGAACAACGAGATTGTCAAATTTTCGGGACGACCCGTCCCTTCTTCAGGACAAACGAAAAGAATTACATAATGTGGTCAATATCAACAGAGCATAATAACAAAGACTACATATAAATACATCTAGCACTACAACTACACTAATCTACAAACGTATTTACAACGCAGACTACATGTTTTTGGTCTTTAGGCTTGCCAGTCAATGTTAAAAATGGAGCGAATTAGGACATGCCTTATTCGTCCAAAGAGCTGATCCAAAATGTCCGAAAAGAAAAACAAATACTTAATTAATCTCACGTGGAACGAGTTAACCCAATTACGTTGACAAATAGTAAGGCTAACTCGTACCCAGAGAGATTCTATTTTAACCATGCATAATTTATAAAAGATAATAATAAGTAACAAATACAAATAAATAAATAATAAATAAATAAATGAAAATAAGCTATGTAAACGAAGTAAGAAATGAACAAAGTTTGAGAGAAAGATAATGTAAACAACAAGTTTGAATAAGTTAACAAAATGGACCAACTCCAAACAAAAACAAAGAATAGGCAGCCCAGGAAATTGAATCAACATCAGACATTCCCGAGGATATGATCCTTGCAAGGTACAATCCGCGATTGATGAGATGTCACTACAGGACCGACAGTCCCTCCTCCAGTATAAAGAAAAACCTCAAAATCACAGGGTTCCATTGGTCACTACGTATCATCCCGCCCTCAAGAACATCAACGGTATTCTGAAGAAACACCTGCCCATTCTGCATGCCAACAAACGAATGGCTGGTGTTTTTAAGGAACCACCGATGGCATCCTTCAGACGTCCCAGAAACCTGAAGAACATGATAGTAAGGACCAAACTGGATAACCCTTTACTCAATGGAGGTTTCAAAATATGCTCAGACCTCAGATGTCAATTATGCAAATATAGCTCAGACACTGAGGGTTTTAGCAGTCCTGTCACGGGTCGCAGTTATAAAATACTGGGAAACTTTTCCTGCAAAACCAATAACTGCATCTATCTCATCAGTTGCGATGTCTGCCAGAAGCAGTACATAGGAGAAACAACAGACCTTCGCAGACGGGTCAACAACCACCGGTCCTCCATCAGAACCAAAAAAGATTTACCAGTAGCAACACATTTCAATGGCAATAACCACCGATGGGAGGACATGACAGTAGTGGTTATTGATCATGACCCTAGTTGGTCAGATACCTAAGGAAAGCAGAAGGAAAAATTCTGGATGCACAGGTTGAAGTCATTTGAACCGCATGGTATCAACAAACCTACTGACTTCACCAGGATGAATACGGGCTAAACCCTTACTAGATTTTAAGCTTCATCTAGACCTACTCGTCTGATCATGTTCCTAACAGTGGTACTATGACCATTTTTGAATACATTTTTTTCTTTTCAATTTTGTTTACAATCAGCCCATCTTTTAAAAAAATTTTGAACTTCATAACCGATTGCTTACATGTAAAACCCATTTATCAGTTTCCGTGATTCTATGTTTTTTACACACCTACCCTAGACATGATCAGTTCTTGAGAAGAAGATTTTTAAAGTTGTTCCCTATATATTTGTGTGTAAAACTTTGATCCCCCCTTGGGGCCCCATCTTATCCCCGGGGGCCATGATTTGAACAAACTTGAATCTGCACTATGTCAGAAAGTTTTCATGTAAAAATCAGCTTTTCTGGCTCAGTGGTTCTTGAGAAGACGATTTTTAAAGAATTTTCCTATATATTTGTATGTAAAACTTTGATCCCCTATTGTGGTCCCATCCAACCCCCGGGGCCCATGATTTGAACAAACTTGAATCTGCATTATGTCAGGAAGTTTTCATGTAAATCTCAGCTTTTCTGGCTTAGTGGTTCTTGAGAAGAAGATTGTTAAAGTTTTTCCCTATATATTTGTGTGTAAAACTTTGATCCCCCCTTAGGGCCCCATCTTATCCCCGGGGGCCATGATTTGAACAAACTTGAATCTGCACTATGTAAGAAAGTTTTCATGTAAAAATCAGCTTTTCTGGCTCAGTGGTTCTTAAGAAGATTTTAAAAGATTTTCCCTATATATTTGTATGCAAAACTTTGATCCCCTATTGTGGCCCCATCCAACCCCCGGGGCCCATGATTTGAACAAACTTGAATCTGCATTATGTCAGGAAGCTTTCATGTAAATCTCAGCTTTTCTGGCTTAGTGGTTCTTGAGAAGAAGATTTTTAAAGTTTTTCCCTATATATTTGTGTGTAAAACTTTGATCCCCCCCTTGTGGCCCCATACTACCACCGGGGGCCATGATTTGAACAAACTTAAATCTGCAATATGTCAGGAAGCTTTCAGGTAAATTTCAGCTCTTCTGGCCCAGTGGTTCTTGAGAAGAAGATTTTTAAAAGACCCCACCCTATTTTTGCATTTTTGTGATTATCTCCCCTTTGAAAGGGACATAGCCCTTCATTTGAACAAACTTGAAAGCCCTTTACTAAAGGATGCTTTTGGCCATGTTTGGTTGAAATTGGCCCAGTGGTTCATGAGAAGAAGATGAAAATGTGAAAAGTTTACAGACAGACGAACAGACAGACAGACGGACGCCGGACAAAATGTGATCAGAAAAGCTCACTTGAACCTTCGGTTCAGGTGAGCTAAAAAAGTTTTGAGTACGAGCTCAAAAACTGGATTAAGTACTCCTAGGAGTACATGCTTGAAATGTTTTATAACCTTAGAATCTGATCACGTACTCCTAGGAGTACGATTTTGAATTCGAGCTAGAGTTGGAGCTGGAGCCCGAGCCAACTTTTATAACCTCCTAGCCAGCTAGACTGTTTATTTTTAGACTGAATAATGTAACCGATAAAATACTTCCTTGTGCCACGCCCATCTCTTGTTCGAAATTGTCTGCAAATGTAAATCCTAGGCGAACATTGAAATGTCTATCACTTAAAAAATTCTTGACGAAGTTTGGTAAATGCCCTTGAAGGCCTATATTATGAAGATTTCCATGTGGTATCATATGCTTTTTCTAAATAAAACAATATAGAGACGACATGCTCTTTGTTAACAAAGGCATCTCGGATAGGTTTCAAGTCTTACTAACTGGTCGACATAAAAAGTGTGAGAGACGGACAATGGACAAAGTGATCCTTATATTATAAGTATCGCTAAGCATCATATGCAACACAAAAAGGATGTAGAAAATGAGTATTTTTAACATATTTATGATTTTTTTTTTTGGTAGTAATAAATCCAGTGTTTACTGTTAATAATGAAATTCAAAATAAATCTCTCCGGAATTTTGTCTGGACTTTTTGCATTGATTTTCTGATGGTACGCATCAATGATAATCATCATCTGCTGTTTTACATCTGCAGTCACCACATGTGCAGGGAACATTTAGGATATCATTATAAAGGCGGTCCTTTGCTATAGAAAAAAATATGAATGAATTTATTATTATTTTTTTTTTTTTTTGGTAAACTGATTGCTAGTTGATACTTTTAATTCATTTTAGGTTTAGTCTCAGACTGTGTCTATGATGCACATATCACAGTCATGAATTTGAATACATTTAAAAGCATAAAATAAGTTACTGTTGTACCGGGTTTTATCAGTGGGTATAGGATGAGGCTTTTTCAATTCAACCGACAATCTCATCAAAACATCGAAGGCGCTCTTCTTCTTTTTTTTTTTATCTTGCATTCCGTCAGTAGAGGATATATCTTCTATGTCAATGGTAACATATTTCAGATTGTTCTCGAAATCATGAACAATCTTTATCATATCGTAAGGAGATGGTTAACATGTTTCGGTATCACTTAGAAACTCTCACTTTCGCAACTTTTTCGAACATTTCATCGATCCCCCGTGGGATTTCAGCTGCCAATCGTTTCTGTAACAATTTCGTAAACATCATACCATGTGTCTGTTGGCCGGAATTGGTGCATACTATTATGGACTATATTTTTTGTTGACGTATTCCCTTTAAAGGGACTGATTCACGATATTCCACAAAATTTTCTTTTCACTTTTCATGATCAAAATCTACTGTCTAATGTGTTTAAAAGATTTCACATAAAAATTAAGGTTATACATTCATGTTCCTTCATGAATATAAAACAGGGGATCCTTACTCCTCCTAGACTTCTGATCCCACCTCTGGTGTGTCCAGGGGTCCGTGTTTGCCCAACTATCTATTTTGTATTGCTTGTAGGAGTTATGAGATTGATCACTGTTCGTTATCTTCACCTTGCATTATGACAGAAGCTCATTTTAGAGAGTTTATTATTTGTTTTGTAAACAAAGATTGCGGTGTGTTATTGTTTACGAACTTTTCAAAAGAAATGGATATCGATCTAAATTTATCATATTTTTCACATTTCAAGCATTTTGGGGGTAAAATATGTCATCTAAAAGTTAAAACTTTTGACTATGCAAAATTAGGATGCTTTATATTGCAAAATAAATATTTCACTTGTTTGTTTGTATACATAAAGACTCGAGTCTTTGTTTACATAACACAGGTTTAAGGTTAAAATATTGCTTTTATTCTTGCATTCAGAAGGTCAATATTTTGGCTGTCAACATTAAATGAGTTATATTTTTAATGTTTAACATCGAAAATGAAAAATACTTTATACTTTATCAAAAAATGTGAACCAGTTCCTTTAAGAAACACGGTTACAGACAAAATTAAACTCGAACTTGTATTTGTAGCAGAATCGCCGCATGCGTTGTTAGACGCCATTTTACATTTGACTCGTGATCACAAAAACGCTTTTATTGTTTTATAAAAACATGAGCATCTAAATCACCGAGACGTACCAAAAATATCGATTGGATAAAAAGAGATAATGGATAAAAAAAAATCCTTGAATCAGTGGGTAGTTTTGGGTGAGTCGGTCGTGTTACTGCAAAAAATAAAAACAAACAAACAAAAAATCTATAAAAAAAAAACAACAAACAAAAAACAAAAACAAAAACACCCAACAATTTTTCAAAGATGGCCTAAATATCTGTTACATAACACTTCCCATCTGCTTGAACGCCCCAGACATCGATCAGCGCATCCTTTACCCGTGAAACAACAAAAGTAACTAAAACAAATTACATACATGTATTTTCTTTGAAGGTTAGATTTCTGATTTCTTTGAAGTTGTGTAAGAAATGCACATATTGAGATTTGAAATATATGTCTTGTTTCTGTTTTGTATTTCTGATGTTAGTACCACACATGTGATAACAAGACTATTAAAAATAACTCCGTTTACCTGATCAGGATATAGGGCTCACGGCGGGTGGGACCGGTAGACAGCGGATGCTTACTCCTCCTAGGCACCTGATCCCACCTCTGGTGTCTCCAGGGGTCCGTGTTTGCCCAACTATCAATTTTGTATTGCTTATAGGAGTTATGAGATTGATAACTGTTCGTTATCTTCACCTTTTATCAACACTCTTAAACTCGGAACCTCTTTACCGGCAGTGTTGACGTCTCCATATGAATGAAATATTCTCGAGAGGAACGTTAAGCAATATTCAATCAATCAATCTTCAAGTAAATTTTGAACTTCTAATATCTTCAATATTCTTGTATTTTTAGACCAATTTATTTAGTCCCCTACTGATGAAGTCGAAGGGGACTTTAGGTTTGGGCTCTGTCTGTCTGTCCGTCAGTCCTGCAAATCAATTTTCCGGACTTTTTTATGTGCTTCCAGATATTCATTTCATATTTGGTGCATTGGTTTGCCATAACAAGTTTCAGATCAAGTTCGAATTTCGTCTCAGATTATTAATTCTTCACTAAGTTATGGCCCTTGAACTTAGAAAAATAACATGAATTGTCAGTTTTGCTAACTTTTTTGTTGTTGTGGTTACATATATTCATTTGATATTCAGTAAATCATGATGATTGCTTTGTCATAACAATTTACAGATCGATTTTGAAGTTTTCCTGGTCTAGTCTTTGTACCTGAATAGTAGTGGATTTCCAACCATTCCTATTCTGGTTTCCCAATCTTGCCTTTTACCATTACCTTAGTCTCATAATGAACTCCGAATATTGCTGCGGTCCAATAATTTTTGCCTCTGGTAGGGGACTATGTATTGCTCAATCGGATCACGCGCTCGTCTTTTTCCGTAACCGGTAAGAGGACTCGGACGTGGATCGTCGCAAGAATTGCATCAAATCGATGCATTTCTTCGCCGGAAGCGCGCCCGTGGATGAGAGTTAAAAGGCCAGAACTGAATCCCTGAACAATATGTTTATATTTTCACCACAGATTCAGTTTTGGTATCATTAACGTCTTATTCACTCTAATACATAACATGGAAATTGATAGTGGTACAATACCTTAGATGTGTATAATATCTTAGATGCATTTGAAAGTTCACGTTTCATAGTGTAACGTACGACTGTGACGTCAAAGTTACGTTTATGTATACGTAACAACCAACTCTGATGGCGTCGATCCACATACGAGGTTCATTTGCGGTTACGGAAATAGCCGAGTAGTTACGATTGTGTATTGCTATGCAATATTTTCAGAATGCTTGTTTGAATTAATAATAGGTTTATTTCTACAGAGAATTCGGCTTTCTATACAACTAAGTCAGAAATGGAAACCCTCGATACAAACTTCACCCGAAACATTTGAGATGAGGAAAACACTTATCTAATTTAAATGTACTTACATACTTATAGTTGTTTCCCATGTATTGCACAATCTCTTTTCCCTTGTAAACTCGACACAAACTATGTTAATGAGATATTTTACAGTTAACTTGTTAAAAACTAAGAAATGATATTTCGTTGACTCTAAGGTAGTGATTGCAAGACATCACACGGTTTATTTATGTAGTTACTAAAGAGAGACTATTTTCGTTTCCGATACAAATGAAAAATCCCTTTCGTTTTGATTATCTTTTAAATAATAGTTATAGTTTAAGTCTCCATGATACATGTAACCCCCTCCCTGTTAATTTTCAGTCTTCCAATACGTAAATTTAATTAACAAACCACTAGGCCTATTAAAATTATAATATATAATGTAATAAATGTCATAACATGAATACAGTGTAAGTGCACAGAAATCTAAAATGCTGGATACACTGTATAATATCCTAGGGAAACTGATAGGCCATGGAAACACATGTTACATACACGCGTCATTTTGAGCAAAAAATATTGATAATTCTTATCATATCTTTCTTAAATGCACTATACATAGATTTTCTCAATTAGTTCAGTTAATTCTTATGATATAAAAAATAAGAAAGTTTTGTTGTTGTTGATAATCGGTTGGTTTGGAAGGAGAAAAAACCGTCGCAGGTAATATGACGTCACAATGCAGTTTACATCGGCTGGGTTATATTTCCAGCGTTTTAGCATACAATTACAGAGCATGATATACAAGTTATTTCAAACAAAAAGTAATAAATACATCTTCAAAGCAGCAGCACTATCATTCTATGTGGAATAAATTCAATGATAAACATCAAAACATTTTTATAGTTTTAATATGAATTAAAATAAATACATGCAAAATGCATATTTATCATATTATCACCTTCAGTATTTATGTAAGGAGGGGAGGGGGTAACTATATAGTGCTCATAGCAGCATAGTAAACCTGAAAACCAATATTGATACTTTCAGGGAAAATGATAAAAAGAATTCATTGATCATTTATTTCTCAGGTGGTGAAAAATTGTCTTCTTTGGTGAATAATTGCACTCTAAAAATAGCGAAATTGCTCATAAGCAGTCGTGCTTCAACTTCATACGAAAGTAAATGGACCTCTTAATACATATTATATATTGATTAAGGCTTTAACTTCAATTTAATATAGTACCGTGGGGATTCGGGTTAGAATAGGTCCTCAGTAGCCCTTGCTTCAATGTCGTAAGAGGCGACTAAATGGGGCGGTCCTTCGGATGAGACCGCAAAAAACCAATCTAACTAAAATCAGATCCTAAGATTCCCTCACAATCGCTTATGCAGAGTATACGGCGCGGATCTAAGAAGTCTGATTCTAATTAGATTGGCAAAAACCGAGGTCCCGTGTCACAACTGGTGTGGCACGATAAAGACCCCTCCCTGCTCAAAGGCCATAAGCGCCGAGCATAGGCCTAAATTTTGCAGCCCTTCACCAGCAGTGGTGACGTCTCCATATGAGTGAAAGATTTTCGAGAGGGACGTTAAATAATATTAAATCAATCAATCAATAAATTTGATATAAGATTTGTATCACTTACTCTTTTTGTAAAAATTTTAAACACCATCTGAAACACACGTACCATTTATTACAGAAAGTCGACAGGAGGGGTTACTATGACAACTGTAGCGTCACTATTGCGGTGAAAACCATGTATGATACTTTTATAATGAGTTGCAGATATTGTCAACTACAAATATGTAACCCCCCCCCCAAAAAAAAAAATATAGATTCATTAATTTTCAATGACCCATGCAATCACTACCTTAAATTAAATAAATTTCCATTAATTTGTGTTGTGTTTGAAACAAGAGAGTAAAGCATCAAGAACGACAACATTTCAATAACGAAATTAAGATCTCACAGATAGCTATAGTATAATGTATATCACCTTTGATATCCCTCATACATACAAAATAACACATAACGATCATAAAACCATAAGCCTTGCGAGCTTAGAATGTTGTAGCCCGAAAGTTAGACAAAAAGACACAAAAATTGTTTTTATAAATGTTTGTAAACAACCTATAAATACATTTTTTTGGACACGTTTCATAATGTAAGCTTTGAAAACAGACGCCCATGTTCTAGTATAACTAAGCATTTTGTTCTTGAATATCAATTTTGTTCCGTATTGTGGTTTAAAACTCGGATGAATAAGAAGTGATCTGAGGAAGTACTTACTGGCAATTATTAAATATTTTTCATAAGTTATAATGGCTTTAAAATACATTTGCCTTTTAGTATGAAGTATGTGAAACGGTGGATATTGGGGATGACTTCCCGTTCTCTCTGTAATTTCTGCTTTCCTTGTTCATCATAAGCCCTTTGATTTTACAAAATACTGACCTTGTCATAAAATTATTGCATACCATGAGGGGGACTCGAACTCACGACCTAATTATCATTTTGAATTAATATGACTGTATACAATTTGATTATACATGTAGATATACAATTGTATGGCATGTCATTTGTGTAAATATATTATATACATGTATATTCTTGATATAATATACAGTTAATCAATGCAAAAGTTTGTTTAAATTCATACTTTTGAGGAAATAAAAGACACTTATGAAACGTCCTGGATATGTATTGAATCATCATGTGATGGTGAACTTTATGCGTTTCATTTTAAACTTTAAAAAGATTTAGATAGAAACACGCACATGCTATTTACCCTATCACCCAAAATAGTATTAAGTTATATCTATGAGGGGATGTTGGAATTTAATTAGATTTATGAAGTTAATTAAACGTAAATTTTTATTCATTTTCTAAATTCTTTTCAAGTGTCGATAGTAAATTCGTAAAAACGAGACACGAAAAAGGTTTCCATTAGTTGTACCATAGTTCGGCGTGCTTTCTTTTGTTAAAAGTGTGGGTTATATGTACATAACCAACAACATTATATCGGGTAACTACTACATGTACAATAGTTATTAAGTTTCTCTCTCTCAGTAGATTAAGGTGAGTAGACAATCTGATTGTAGACGTTGTTTAGAAGATTGTGTATTTACCAAAGGAGCCCTGTGGCTCATAGGCACACTGATAACAATACAGGAAAATGGCAGAGGATTCAGAATTATTACAATATGTAAATAGTATCAGAGAAACAAATAAATTTAAGCAACCAGAAATAACAAATAGTGCTCGTCTTTGTTTTGTAGCTTTCACTAAATACTGACAAAGCTTATATATAGTTTTAAAGTTATATAAACTAAAACGTTCTACGATTTTGGAAAAAGGGGGGGGGGGGTAGGTCACCTGAGTAAACTCAGGTGACCTATCGCAAATGGTTGTCGTCCGTCGTGCGTTAACAATTGAACATTTTTAACTTCTTCTTGATAATTACCAGTCCAATTCTTTTCAAATTTGGTATGAAGCATCATTGGGACAAGGGGGACATCAACTGTAAAATTTCAGGACTCCAGCACCCTAGGAGCGAGGCAAAACCTGCCCAAAATTGACCAATTTTCAAAAATCTTCTTCTCAAGAACAAACACGTGAAAGAAAAACGAAATGCATAGTAATGTAGAGCAGAGAGGCCTCTACCACAATTGTAAATTTCATGATCCCCGGGGTAGGGGTTCTGACCGCAGGGCGGGGCCAAACTTGCTATATAGTGTTTATATGTAAAACACTTTAATAACAAAAATTTTAGTGCTATTGATACTATATTGAAAGGAAATAGATATTTAGAAAGAACAGGTAAACCTTTACCAAAATTGTAAATTTGATGATCCCAAGGGGTAGGGGTTTTGGTATCACGGTGGGGCCAACATGGTCAGTTATTAAATGTGTGAACAATAGATATTTTTAACTTCTTCTTGATAACTATCATTCCAATTCTTTTCAAATTTGGAAATGAAACATATTTAGAACAAGGGGGACATAAATTTTAAATTTCAGGATTCCTGAAGCCCTAGGGATGTGGCAAAAACTGCCCATAATTCACAATTTTTCAAAAATCTTCTCTAGAACTGCACACTTGTAAGTAAAACTAAATGCATAGTGAAGTAGAGCAGGGAAGCCTCTACCAAAATTGTAAATTTCATGATCCCCGGGGTAGGGGTTCTGACACCCCCCCCCCCCCCAGGGCGGTGCCAAACTTGTTATATAGTGTTTATGTATAAAACACTTGAATAACACCTTCTTTAGTGCTATTTATACTAATTGAAACTAAATGAATAGAGCAGGTAGTCTTTTACCAAAAGTATACATTTGATGATCCCCAAAGTAAGGGTTCTGTCCCAGGGTAGAGCCAAACTTAGTATATAGTATATTTATGTGTAAGTTTGCTGATACTGTATAAAATCTAAATGCATACTTAGGAGTAGCAAAAAAGTATGTACAAAAATTGGTGAATTTCATAACCCAGGGTTATGACTTTAGGATGAGTCCAAATTAATCATATCTTTTGATGTTTTAATGTTAATACACCTACCATTTAAAGCCTTTCATCAGTGTAATGCACTTTTGAAGGCAGTGAAGTTATAAGAATCCACCTTATTTTATACTGTTGCTGAACATTAGAATTTAGCACAGATCTTCTCTTTTTTTTTCTTTTAGATTTCATAGCCCATGGAAGTAGTGATACTTTTTCACTAGTATTCAGGTGACCGATAAGGCCTGTGGGTCTCTTGTTTTTTAGTAAAAAGGTTTGATATATTTTTCACGGAAATCAAAAATGCTGGGCATATCAAAACGAAATAAAATTCGTCTTCTATTTTCTGCAAGTTACAAAATGAACATTTGCGTTCAATTCTAGGTAAATGTTTGTACCTTCCATTTTCAACATTCAAAAAATGTGCAGAAATTCGATATTTGCAGAGTAAAGACTTTTCCTTGTGATAATCGCTTCACAAGGTATCTCTGTAAACCAAATGTATCAATTATTTCTTTATATAAAATACATTTCGATGAAATTTCAAAAGCACTAAAACAACTTTGTATAAATGCATCCGAGAGACGCTGTTCCACAAGAAAAGAAAAATGATTAACATTACCAACTTTTTGTTGTTCCCAAGACCAAGCAATGAATTCTTTTCTAACTGCACTCAACCAGTTTGTACAGTTTTTCTTTTGTATTCACATAACAATTGTTCAAAACATGTTTTTAATATACAATTATTTGTATTAAGCAACTTACAAAATTGTCTGTGCATCGCCATGTTTACATGAGTATCGCTCTCGGATTGCAGACGATTGGTTTATACTGAATGACAAATGGTCAGTCATTTATGAATTTGTTTCACAAGATATATTGATTGATTTTTACGATTATGAAATTGAATCATCAATCATCGACGTTTATTGTTGCATTGGCAAAAAAAAAAACCCACACACACCCAAAAAACCGAAGTGTAAGATGTATAAATTTTCTCATAATACGTATGAATGTATATAGTAGAATGATGACCGTGGCATTCCTTTGATTTTTGCACTAACCGTGGTAGAATTACACTTAAAACATTTTTGTTACGCAATCCTTTGTCTTTTTAGGCTTTTATATAGAAGAAAGTTCACTTGTTGCGAAAAGGTTACCTGTAGGTGTCCAATAAGTTGACAATTGCTGTCCAATATTTTTAAGAATGGACAGATACTGTCCGTTCTTAAATATAATGGACAGTAATTGTCAACTTATTGGACAGTGCCAGGTAAACCCAATAACTTATTAGACGTCTACAGGTAGGCTGAAAATAAGAGAAAGACAATACATTTGTCAAAGAGATACAAATTTAATTTTAAATTCCCTACAAGTAAGAATCAACACAGATATCGGACAAATCACTGAAACACTTAAAAACGATATTTCCCTTTAGTAGAATTCTTTGCTTCAACTCGTAAGATTCACAATTTTTAAATTCCATTGGCCATTACTATATCGCATCAAAACTTAAATTTGAAAGACATACTTCCACACTGTATTTGAATTACGCTGGATTCAGAGGCACATTCGGAAACTCCTTCGTAACGCTTTTTCATTCTTTATTAGCATTCTATTTCTAAAATTATCATTTTCGCTTTCATGAATAATTTCATTTCACGAGATAGGCGCATTGGGTTGTTTTGGCTGGCGTTAATTATTTCCTCATCCAAATATTCGAAAACACATATTAATGCTTTTCAGATCAAAATTTGGCTCCATAACTTTCTCACCCTCCATATCCAGAATATAACACTCATAAAGATAATATTTGCAGTACTTTCACTAAAATCCTTTTTAATTGTGCAATGAAAATGCTCTTCCCATCAGAGGAAGACATGTTGATATGGCTCAGTACTAAAGAAAGAGTGAATATAAAACCTGCAGTAGAAGACTACTTACCTGACACTGTCCAACAAGTGAAGAAAAGAAACAGACTTCTACGCAAGACTGGTTATATTGTCAGACTATTAAAAATAGCTTTATTCATAATTATCATCGTCAATGGGTTTACCTGAGTCTGTCCATTCTTAAACAAAGATGTAATGTTTTAAGTAGGATATAAGCCTCAAACTGTCCATTCTGTGAGAGAAAGAACTACGGGCCTCGATCAGTTCTTTCTCTCACAGAATGGACAGTTTTTGGCTTATATCCTTTGCGTAATATACATGTATGTACAGTGTATGCGTGTACTTACAACAGAGATTGTGGTATGTGCAATTTTAAACAACGATAATTAGTGGCCTTATGAAATCGATAGGTTAAAGATCTTGTGTTTGATTTATTAGTTTTTAACTTCCAGAAACTAGAGGGCCTCCGTGGCCAAGTGGTTAGAGCATCGCGCTCAAAATCACACGGCCTCTCACCTCTCACGGTGGGTTCGAATCCCGCTCGCGCCGGTAAGTGAGAACGATTCCCAATTTACTTTCGGAAGGTTGCTGGTCTCTTTCCCAGGTGCATTGTATCTGGGCTCTCTCTTCCACCAATAAAAAAAAACGGCGCCACCTGATAGCTGAAAAATTGTTGAGTGTGGCGGAAAACATTAATCAATCCAGAGAGTAGTAACCGCGGCACTCACATCATAAATAGGCGAGGAGTTCTACCAGTGGCAGTTTATTTCTAAACTGAATTCTTGCATCATGAAAGGGACATGGACACGATTTGAGCTGAAAATTTTCAAATTTTATTTTTCCATTTTTAATGGTCATCAAAAATTTGAATGTTAGTTGTCGAGGTACATGGGAGATACAGAGCTCGCAATTCTTTGTTACCCAAACAAGATTCGTGCCCTGTTTTTGTTTATATATAAGCTAGATATACCAGTAAAAGTTCGTTTGAAGCATATTTAAACTCGAGAATTTTTCACTCATATGGAGACGTCACCACGACCGGTGAAAGGCTTCAAATTTAGGCCTATACTCGGCGCTTACGGCCATTGAGCAGCGAGGGTTCTTTAGTGTGCCACACATACTGTGACACGGGAAATCCGGTTTTAAGGTCATCTCCGAGGCCGTGACTATCACATCCGATCAACATATGAATGGAAGTTATTATTGTTGATAGACAAAACGTCGTTGATATATCTAAATATCGAATTTAAGGCCACAGTAAGAAATGTTTTCTTCTCATGTATTAATTTTTGAAATAATTCTGCTTCATATGAATATAGAAACATGTCAGCTAACAAAGGAGCACAATTCGTGCCCACGGGAATTCCAACAAACTGTTGGAAGACCTGATCACCAAAGACCACGAAGATATTGTCAATGAGGAACTGTAGCATAGTTTTTGTTTCAACTTCAGAGTACTTGTGCTTGGAATCAGAGTGGTGTTTAACAAAGTAATTTTTTGGATGACTGATCACTAGATATGAATATTTGCATTTTCCATTTTTGTTGCAGAAGCAACTGTCTATGATGTCAAAAAATCTAGCCTTTAATCTATCTTGAGGAATGGTCGTGTATGGTGTTGAAAAGTCATAGGTTTTGATGTTGTTGATTTGGGATTTCAAGTTTACTAAAAGTTCTTTAGAATTTTTTAGAATCCAACTTTGATTAACACCACTTCGGGCATATGTAGTCGCACGGTAAGTTTGAAGTTTCTCCCTCACAGCTGTTAATATTTTCGTGAGGAGCAAAGACAGGGGCTTGGTACAGCACTTACTGGATCCAGCAATGTACGTTTGTAAAGGGTTTCATGTAGTTTAGGAATTGAGTATAGGTATGGTAACTCATATTCATTCGACCCATTGACTGGGATATTAAATGTGTCTAAAACGGAAGCATAGTTTTGAAGAATTTCATCTTTTGAAAGGGCAGTTGGAGTACAGGTACGATTACCATAAGTGGAATTAATGCCAAGTAGACATTAACAGCAAAATTTAATTTTAATTAGATTGCAGTATATGAAACAGTGGATTCTGAGCATGTATAACCAGTCTCTCTGTAATTTCTACATCCCTTGTTCATAATAAGCCTTTTGTATTTAGAAAATGCTGACCTCCTCATAACACTAAGTACTGCGTTTTTTTCCGTTCTGTTCCATTATCATTTTAGCAACAACCCCATAAAAACGGAGGACCGGTGTCGCGACAGCAGTTGGCGCATTGAAGAACCCTTAAATCTACGGGTGTTGCTAAAACGCGGAACGGAAAACGAGACGGAACGGAACGGATATGCAATAATGTTAAAAAAAGAGATCAGCATTTTGCAAAATGAAAGGTGAAGATAACGAACAGTGATCAATCTCATAACTCCTGTAAGCAATACAAAATAGATAGTTGGCAAACACGGACCCCTGGACACCCCAAAGGTGGGATCAGGTGCCTAGGAGGAGTAAGCATCCCCTATCGACCGGTCCCACCCGCCGTGAGCCCTATTTCCGGATCAGGTAAACGGATTTATCCGTAGTCAAAATCAGTGTGCTAAGAACGGCCTAACAATCGGTATGAAACACGTCAGACAGCATTTGACCCAATGATAGGTTGTATTGACGAACTAGATCGTTATAACGCCCATAGAAATATAATGTTTATCATAATAGGGAAATTAACAGAGAGAGCAGTAAGTCATTCAGAGAATCCACCGTTTGATATACTTCATACTAATGCATATGAATGAGAATCCACCGTTTGATATACTTCATACTAATGCATATGAATGATTGGTTATGGTTTTATGCCGTTTCGGCAATTCAGCCATTTTAATGTATTTTAAAATTATTAACTTACCGGTTACCATGAAAATATCAATATAGAAAAATAAATAATAATAATATAAATAATCATACTGAAAAAGACTTGAATTTTTATATTTCATATCCAATGAATAAAAGCCCAGCCCACCCCACCCCACCGAAAACAACATTGTAAAACATATTTTATTTTTTACAATTTTCTCCAAGCATAGCCTTCTTAAATTGAACTTGCTTTAATTCGTAATTTAGTTCTACACAATGTGTATTTATGTATCACATCAAATTTTAAAGCGAACGAGTCGGGTGTGTATAACTGATTTGCCTCCTTTGGGATGAATTTATGTGAAAGTTCGTACTTTTACAGACATGCTGCGGATTAGTGTCGAACCCGAAGAGATACAGCGGGAAAGAAAGACTGAAACAGAACCAATGAAAACTAAGGTGAAGTTTACGATCCATAGTATGTGAAATTAACAGACATGTCGCTAAAAGACCTACAGACAATTTATACTTGAATGGAATTAAAAAATCATCTCATTATTAATCTCGCTAACACATCTGTCAATGCCGACATTTCAAAATTCTTGTAAAACACTTTGTAAATTCTTAAACAAACGTTTAACTTCGCTTAATCAATTCAAGCAGGATCTGAAGATAAAATTATTTTACCGCTTGTAAACAAACCAAAATTTTGATTTCAATAATAACAAAGTATTTTCCCCGATTTTTGGTGTTATATTTGCAACATTAATCATTCTTCACCTACAACTGATGACGTCTTAATAGGAGCGAAAACTCTTCGACTGGACGTCAAAGAAACAAACAACCATATATGTGTAATTGATAGTCCAGGAATCAGGTGCTTAGATTGTATAATAATTATTTAGTTCAACGTGATTTTCTTCTATTAAATCCAACTACCCAAAGGGAATGTATAACAGAAATGATTATAAATAAATTATTAATTGATTCATTGCGGGTTTACTCCTTTTTGGCAATATTTCAGCCATTTCGCGATGGTTTGCGATTAATAATGAAAATTCCTAATTATTTCTTCGTGCTTTTCTTACGTACACTGTACTGAACACCGAATGACAAGACTGATTGACACGGGATTCCTATTCATGGTAAATTCATATCTGAAAGACCCCTGACTTTCACTTCAAATACTGAGAATCACTGGATTTCCCAGCCCACTCTCTTCATCCGTCTTCAGAGAGCTATTTTGAAAACTTTTCACATTTTCATAATTTGTTCTGAACATTGTTGACAATTATTCACTTCCTCAAACCTTTACACACGTACTTGAATTTTAAACCACTTTGGTGTAAATTGCGCTATCAGGAAAATATTACGGACATAACTGTTTAAAACTATATCTTATATATTCAAATCAACAATATCGTGATTTCAACAAATAATTGGAACTGTTCTATATACATACATTGTGCCTCTTATCTGAAGAACCGCTTATAGTGCATATTACACTTGTGAACCATGAGAACACAAGGAAATATTCTATTCTACCGAGCTTTTACTTCATTTTCTGCCGAACTTTTAAGTGTTTTATTTGTTTTGTTGATATAAACACATTTCGAAATAAAGAAACACCTGTGACAGAATCCTGCCACCAATCAATACTGCATTATCCATCTGTACATGGATTGGATATTGTTTAACGTCCCTCTCTAGAAAATGGAAATCTTTTTTACGCAAGCCAAATATATATTTGACCTTTGTAAAAATTCGCTTGGTCTATTCTATTTAACCGAATTCGTTTGGTATATTCTATCTGACCTCTATGATGTTTAAACCCGTGGGGATCCGGGTTATAATAGATCCTCAGTACCCCCTGCTTGTCGTAAGGGCGACTATATGGGAGCTTTCCTTCGGATGATATCACAAAAAACCGAGGCCCCGTGACACAACAGGTGTGGCACCTTAAAGATCTCTTCCTGCTCAAAGGCCGTAAGCACCGATCATAGGCCTTATTTTTGCACCCTTTCACCGGCAATGCTGACGTCTCCATATGAGTGAAATATTCTCGAGTGGGACGTTAAACAAGATACAATCAATCAATGAATCGAGAATTCTTTTACGCATATGGAGATGTTGCCGGCGAAGGGAAGAGTTCCTAAAATTTAATGCATTTTCACTATTTGGCCATATTGGCCCTGTCCAAAGGCCTGAACCCTTGACCCAGAAGCCATAAAGTTCACAAATTTGATAGAGGCATCCATACTCATCAAATTTATGTACCTAATTTTTCTGCTAGATGCCCAGTATCAGAGAAAGAATATTTCTAAACAATTCATACAAATTCAATATATGACCAATAGAGAGAGTCCACCCTGATATCACAACCCCTGATCCTGGAAGCAGGAATTTCACAAGCTTGCTCATAATAACCAGTCATGTGCATGCCCCGAGTTTCATAATTTAAGTTCCCCTTCAGATAATTGCTTTGGTCTAAATTGGCTAAATGGTTTAAGAGAAGAAGCTGAAAATGTTCAAATTGACCTCTGTCTGTATCCTGCCCAAAAGGTCCAGACAGACGGACGACGCCACACCCTAATACGTCCCGTTTTCGACGGGTTTATAAAAATATAATTAGTTTGTAAACATGCCTAAAATATTATCAATTTGTAAGCATGCCTCTGAGTGATCATTGGTATTTATTTTACTGTTCATATTCCCAGTTTACTTTCGGAAGGTCGGTGGTCTTTTCCCAGGTACATTGTATGTGGGTTCTCTCTTCCACCAATAAAACTTGGGCGCCACCATATAACTGAAAAATTGTTGAGTGTGGCGGAAAACATCAATCAATCAATATTGTACTTGCCAAACTTTTTTGTCAGCGTGTCCGAGGATTATGTTTTGGTACTATTGATTAGTGCTCTGTATATAGAAAATAATTTTTCAAACCTATATCATTCAAGGTGATTGAAAATCGTAAAACGTTAAAGGGACGTTAGCTGTGAAAGTGATGGCAACAATTGTTTTGGTCAAAATTCCCAATGTCATAAGAATATATAATAATGACTAATAAAAAAATATTTTGTACCAAAACAAGAGTAACCTAAGCTAATAAAACTGTTAGATAACCGCTTTTAGTGTAACATTTCTCCTTTAGGATTACTACAAAAGAAAATATGAAATCAGTTCAGGATGATCCATCATTTTTCATTTCCAGATAAGAAAGAAGGCTCGGTTAATGCTGGTATTACTGATGCTGCTGTATTTGTGCAGTATGTGGAAATCAATGATGCTATTTTAAGCGTACATTAAAGAAATTGGGGGTGCAGCATTTTGTTGTAAAACTGATATTAGGTTTGCTTTTAAAATATTACTTATCACGCCAGAAGATTATGAACTCTTGGGGTTTTATTGGGAGGGTAAATATTACTTTGACAAATGTCTTCCAATGAGATGCCAATCAGCTGAAAATCATTTGAAGAATTCAGTACAACTATAGAATGGATTACTCGCAATGAACTAGGTATAGCACATGTGGTTTATAGATTTCTTTCTTTTCATTAAGAATTCCAACGTTTTAGCATTAAACAAATTCTAGGTATTTCTGGACGTTTGTGCAAATATAGGTATCCAGGGGCGGATCCAGGAATTGCGGTTACGGGGGTGCCACTTTATGAGGCAAGGGGTCTGGGTCGAAGTCCTGGTGGGGGCCCAGGGGGCAAAGCCCCCGGAACCTCTTGGATTTTACAAATTTCATAGGGCTTCAAATATGTCTACTATTTAAGTCATTTGTACTATTTTCTATCATTTTTATAAGGTGAAATTAGTAAAATGACGTAAATTTTAAGGATTTTTGGAAATAATTAAGTTCTCTGAATAAAGTAATTCAAGGAATCAACAGATTTTGTCATTTATCTCTCTGGGAGTGGAAGAAATCATTGCTTCTTTTATCGTTTAGTACATTTTTCTAACCAAGATACCACGAATTACCTTAAATTTGAAAATTTTAGGGGGGGGGGGGGGCGCTGGCTGCGCCCCCTTAAATACGCCACTGGTATCCCTTCAACATCAGACAAGCCAGTACTGCCAATTCAAACTATTGAATTTGTAGGTATTACAATTGATTTTGGTCGTAAGGAAACTAGATGACCTTTGGGTAAGGTTGCAAAATGTAATACATGTTCAAAGAAATGCAATCCTTGGTACGAGTTCTGAATTTTCAAGAGATTTTAATGTTACGGCTGTGATACTTAGTTTGTTTTATGCAGACTGCTACTTAACTTGTTAAGACCTATAAACATTTCACAACGTAATCTTTTATTGGAATACTTTTTAACATTTCTAATGTCCTAGATACTGTAAACAAACTTTTATCCGCGTGCGAGGAAATTTCGCGAGAATCTAATATAAATATATATTTCTCGTCGCGAACCAGTCCTTGAATTCTGTCGTAGGCTCATTTAAGACTCGATCGTAAACATTACTTGCCGTCAACCAGCTTACCACAGGTGAATCGCGAAATAAAGTAGCCGTGAATAAAAGTTGGCTTATAATGTATACATTTACTGTCATCTGTTTACATTCAATGTACTCGGATTGAGCATGTGGATGCATTTCAGACATACATGTACAAGTGTATATTATCATTTTATTTTACATTATTCGTCATCGTGTTTGTTTCATCGTTCCACGGGTAGCGATCTACGGATTTACAAATGCATGAAAGTCGAAGATAACGAACAGTGGTCAATCTCGTAACTCCCACAAGTTATACAAAATAAAACGTTGGGCAAACACGGACCACTAGACATACCGGAGGTGGGATCCGGTGCCAAGGAGGAGTAAGCATCCCCTGTTGACCGTTCACACCCGCCGTGAGCCCCATGCCTTAATCAGATAAACGGTGTAAGATGTTATTTAAGCGTATACACATAAGTAAGTTTGGCCCCGCCGTGAGGTCAAACCCCCTACCCCGGGGATCATGAATTTTACAATTTTGGTGCAGGCTTTCCTGCTCTACATCACTAGGCATTTAGTTTTTCCTACACATGTGCGGTTGTAGAGATTTTTGAAAACTGGTAAATTTTTACCCCGCCGCAAGGGGTCCAAAAATCCTGAAATTTACACTTTATGTCCCCCTTGTCCCATAGATGCTTCATAAAGAATTGGAATTATAGTTATCAAGAAATTAATATTGTGTATTATTCACACATTTAATAACTGACCATTTTGGCCCCACCCTGATACCAAAACCCCATACCCCCAGGGATCATTAAATTTACAATTTTGGTAAAGGATACCTGTTTTCTTCTTCTAAATATCCATTTACTTTCAATTGAGTATCAACAACACTAAAGAAGATGTTATTTGAGTGTTTTACACACTATATACCAAGTTTGGCCCGGCCCTGGGGTCAGAACCCCTACCCCGGGGATCATGAAAGTTACAATTGTGGTAGAGGCCTTCCTGCTCTACATTACTATTCATTTAGTTTTTCTTACATGTATGCGGTTGTAGAGAAGAATATTTTTTGAAAATTGGTCAATTTTGGACAGTTTTTGCCCCGCCCCTAGGGCCCCAGGGGTGTTGCAGTCCTGAATTTTCCAATTGATGTCCCCCTTTTCCCAAAGATGCCTCATGCCAAATATGAACAGAATTGTACTGGTAGTTATCAAGAAGAAGTTAAAAATGTTCAAATGTTAACGCACGACGGACGACAACCAATTGCAATAGGTCACCTGAGTTTACTCAGGTGACCTAAAAATGTCTTTGTATAATGAGTAAATTAGCCAATGTATCCTGATTTTTGATTGGATCTAAATTAGAAATGTGGGTGGGGTTTACTGATTTTTAATCAATTGGTCTTGATAATAAAGACATTTGGCTTAGTTTTTTAATCTTTAGAACCTCTTTCAAATTGTTACAAACTTTTGGTTTTCTAAATTTGTACAAGAAGAACATTTTCTTTATTGATTATATTTTACATACATGTATGTATATTGAAATTATGAACTGAAGTTATATTTGAATTTTCGGTGACAATTAATTTTAAATATAACGTGATTATTTCAAGAAGAGAATTCCCTAAACTTTAATGGACACACATAATCACAACATAAGTCCACATATATGACATGTTCAATGCACCCAACCTTATGCTTAAACCACACAGTTAGACAGAGTGTGATATGCATAGACACAGGGCAGAGGAACGTGGACGTTTGATATATGTAAATTCAGATAATGTTGAGAGAAAAAGGTTTTTGACACTGATGACGTTTAAATGCTTGATTTTGTATGTGTTTTAATGTTTACATATAATAAAGATTTGTGTTTAAATGACTTTGAACCAAACTGACATACATGTGGAACGCATTCTTCATCATCTCTAACACCCACCGCATGGTCAAATTCTACGGGATCCATCTGCAAAGCAACATAGGATATTTCAAATAGGCGACGAGGGTGTAGATGTATAGTGTATCAGATATATCCAGTTTGTTAGGTGTGCTCAGTATACCAGCTATTGGCATGAAGGAACGAATAGAACTACCAAACCTATCACTTATATTCCAATATACATGTAGTAGTTGTTTTCAAAATATTTCGCACTAAAACAGAGTATATACCCACCATGTCGAAGAGGCTGCATATACCTGTCTCGTGTATAACATTACATTTTGAATACGATTGATTTTATTCACAGACAATATATGCGTAAACGTGTACAGAAAACATGTTAAAAAGTGATGATAAACCAAACTTTCTCCTAATACATGCATTTGATCATGATCACACGGTATGTAAAACTCGCCCAGACCATCAGAATATACCCCAAGATGTTTTTTGTTGTTGTAGAAACGAGATAGAACGCAGGTGAATTGAACGTAAATTATCGCGAAACGAACAAGGTGGAGTGTGTATGGTTTCTTAAAAATCTTAAGAATCTTTAGAAAGAATATGGCGCAGAGTGTCAGGCGATCCGGGCATGCGCAAAAACAAATTTTAGGATGTCTGTAATCTCGTGTCAGCTTTGAAAAGGGCAGAGAATTCGCAAAGTGTTCCCAAATATTTCAAACTATACATTTTGTCATGTCAAACGATGAGGGTGTGCAGCGAGGAAACTGGAAGAATTGGTGGGAATTTCTGTTTTCTGTCGTAGGATCATTGGTAGGACTTGGTAATATCTGGAGGTTTCCATACATCTGTTACAAAAATGGTGGAGGTTTGTATATCATTGCTATGATAGACTATTTCAATTACAAAGGCAATTCTACAATGTACAACACGAAATAGTCAATGTGAATGTCAAATTCAAAGAACTACATGGTTTTTCTCCCTTTACGCTCACATGAGCTAAATGCTCAAATGAGTTTTTCTGATCTCCCGTTTGTAAACTTTTCACATTTTCGACGTCTTCTCCAGAAGCAATGGACCGATTTCAAACTTGGCTAATGACATCGTTAGGTGAAGGGATTCCAGTTTGTTCAAATGAAGGGCAAAGCCTTTCTGCAAGGGGAGATAATCACGAAAATGCAAAAATAGAGTGGGGTCATTTAAAAATCTTCTCAAGAACCACTGGGCCAGAAAAGTGGAAATTTACTTGAAAGCTTCCTGACAGAGACTAGATCCAAGTGTGTGCAATTCCCAAAGGTAGGTTGGGGCCACAATAGGAGATAAAAGTATTATATGCTGATATACTGGAAAATGTTTGAAAGTATCTCTGGAATTATTAAAGCTAAGGCTTTCATATTTTTATGCCCCTGAGATCGAAGATCGGGGGGCATGTTGTTTTTGTTCTGTCTGTCATTCTGTCTGAAACTTTAACCTTACAAATAACTTTTGAACAGCAAGTGCTAGAGCTTTGATATTTCACATAAGTATCCCTTGTGACAAAACCTTTCCTTGGGTACCAACATTTTTTACCCTGTGACCTTGACTTTGAAGTTTGACCTACTTTTTTGAAAACTTTAACCTTGCTAATAACTTTTGGACAGCAAGTGCTAGAGCTTTGATATTTCATATGAGTATTCCTTGTGACAAGGCCTTTCTGTGGATACCAAAACGTTTAACCCTGTGACCTTGGAGTTTGACCTATTTTTTGAAAAATTGACATTGTTCATAACTTTTAAATGGTAAATCTATATTAGAGCTTTCATATTGCACACAAACATTTCTTGTGACAGGATCTTTCTACTGGTACCAAGATATTTGTCCTTGTGACCTTGGCCATCTTTGGAATTGGCCATTATCGGGGGCATTTGTGTTTCACAAACACATCTTGTTAATATACATTCTTTCATGTGATGCAGAGGAGTGTGATCTTCTGACCTTGAGCTAAAAGTTTGACCTACGTTTATTATAAACTGACCTATACAATGTCCTGCATATCTTTCATATTTTGTGTCGCCTTGGTCACAATCTGATAGCATTTTGTTTTCCACTCTTGGTAAAAATTGAAGTTCATCAAGGAAGATATTTTGCCAGTCAATATATACATTTTGTCAAATAAAATCAGCAATTTTAGTCAAATCGGTTCATTTATATTTCTTAATATCTCATTAGATTTTTTAAGAATGAGATGTTATAGAAACTATAATATTTTGCCACTTTTAATTTCCTTTATTAAATGGGGGGGGGGGGGGGGGGGGGGGCTCCGTGGCCGAGTGGTTAGAACATCGCGCTCAAAATCACACGGCCCCTCACCTCTGTCGGCGTGGGTTCGAATCCCGCTCGCGCCGGTAAGTGAGAAAGTTTCCCAGTTTACTTTCGGAAGGTCTCTTTCCAGGTACATTGTATCTGGGTTCTCTCTTCCACCAATAAAAACTGCGCGCCACCAGATAATTGAAAAATTGTCGAGTGTGGCGGAAAACATCCATCAATCAACCTTTATTAAATGTTTCACGATTACATGTAAATATACCCGGAACTATATTCTAGGGAGGGCTTTCGTATTTTTTATATATATTCCAAATGGCAAGACCTTGTACACAATGGTATTTGATCTTGTGACCTACTAAAAAACAAAGCCTGACCTATTCAATTTTTTCTGAACCATTTAAGGTAGGACTTTCACATTTTGTATAAAGGCAAGACCTTATTATTTGTGAAGTTTGACCTTGACCTTAGAGCTGGACTTTTTGAATATCTTACCTATTCAAAGCTCCTGAAATATTCAAGGTAAATCTTTCATATTTTGAATATTGATTTCTTATAGCAAGACCTTTTATTTCGTACTATGACCTTTGACCTTGTGACTTTGAAATTTGACTTCCTTTTAAGAAAACCTGTTAAATATCTTCAGAACTATATCTCCTAAACTAAGATGGATTGATTGTATATTGTTTAAAGGGACTGGTTCACGATTTTTGATAAAGATATTTTTCA
Source organism: Ostrea edulis (assembly GCF_947568905.1). Taxonomy (NCBI): domain Eukaryota; kingdom Metazoa; phylum Mollusca; class Bivalvia; order Ostreida; family Ostreidae; genus Ostrea; species Ostrea edulis. The sequence continues at coordinate 79,473,758 of NC_079164.1, read as the reverse complement.
TTTTTGATGTTAAAAATTAAAAATATAACTCATCTAATGTTGACAACCAAAATTTTGACCTTCTTAATGTAAGAATAAAAGCAATATATTAACCTTATATATGTGTTATGTAAATAAAGACTCGAGTCTTTTTATGTAAACAAACAAACAAGTGAAATATTGATTCTGTAATATAAAGCATCTTTATTTTGCATAGTCACAAATTTTAACATTTAGATGACACATTCTACTCCAAAAATGCTTGAGATGTTAAAGATATAATAAAATTAGATCCATATTCATTTTTTTTTTAAAAATTCGTAAACAATAACATACCGCAATCTTTGTTTACAAAACAAATAATACACTCTAAAATGAGCTTCGGTGATAATGTATAACCTTAATTTTTATGTGAAATCTTTCAAACACATTTAGACAGTACTGTAGATTTTAATCATTAAAAGAGAAAAACAAAATTTTGGGGGAAATCGTGAATCAGTCCCTTTAACGTCCCTCTCGAAAATTAAGACAAGGTCTTCATATCATACCAGGCTTTATCCAAAACAGCGAGATCATGTTAGCCATATTAGTGGTGATGCGGGTACCTGTAAAGTGCGAAACGAAACGAAATCTTATTCGGTTATACAATCTGTTTCGTTTCGTTTCGGTAGGTTTCATTTCGTTTCGGTGGGTTTCGTTTCGTTTCGCACTTTACAGGTACCCGTGGTGATGCCTCTCGGTGTTATGTGAATTCATATTCAGTTACGTTTTTAATCTTTGAGGCCACAATATGGGATCAAATTTTAATGGGAATAAAGACTGATAATAAAATCTAAAAGTCACAGCAACTGAACAATGGTAGGATCCAAGGTGAGCGATGTGGCCCATGGGCCTCTCGTTTGTTCTTGTTGCATATCCCATTATAGAATTTCCACTTGTATAGTCATCACTGGCTGTACGTGATATTGAAACTAAGCCTAGTGCGTGTATGACTGCACATATATTACAGATATAATAATTATGTAAAATATTCCGTCTCCCATTCTTAGTCTCATTTCGGTCAATAATATCACCACAGTTAGCGCATGTATGGTTAACCTTTGTAACAATCAGAACGGGTCTTTTGATTTACTGACTTTAATATGACTGCCTGTTACCCAAGCATTTTGTTGTCGCTCTGATTTGTCGGATGGTAAGCCTTTGACCTTTTGCTATTCGTGAACCAACGATAATATGACAACACCAGGGTACTAGTAAAACTTTTGTCAACATGAGTTTTATGACAATAAAATTCTGGATAGCAGAGGACAGGATTTTACATAACCATTGTCTTGAAACGTTTTAGAAAAGATATTAGATGTTTTTAAAATTCTTCAATCCACTCCTGGTGGAAGAAGACGTGGTTCTTGAATTGGTTTCTTTAACTAGGGATGCTTTGTACCGATTTTCAACTATCCTAATGATGGTGAAGAAGTAACAATAGTGAGAAGTTATAGACAGACAAACAAACGAAAATCTTCAATTAGAGTGCGAAAATCAATCTAATCAACAAAACATGACTAATTCATGGTATTTCATAGATGATTCATTGTGTTAAAATGAAGTGCATAATTGATTGAATTCTGTTTTACGTCCCTCTTGAGATATTTCACTCATATGGAGACGTCACCACTGCCGGTGAAGGGCTGCAAAATTTAGGCCTATGCTCGGCGCTTATGGCCATTGAGGAGTGAGGGATCTTTATCCACAGGCACCTGAAGTATGGATATTACTACCCCCCCCCCCTTTTTCATAATTTTTTTTTTTGGTGGCAATAATTTCTCTGAAATGTATGAATTCCCAGTTTATCTCATCCCTCTTTCGATTCATGTAATCGTTTCACGCTTTTTGTAAGCTTTAAAGATTGGCCTTCTACCGGTATAATAAAATACACAAGGTAAGAAACAAAAATTTGTAAACAAACAGGGGGGTCCCCGTTTCTGGGCACATTTTCCAAGTAATTACAGCGTTATCTAAGGAATTTTGACGAGCGGCAGGTCGGGGAGATGTCATACTACAAGTCTCTTTCAACTCAAAACCCATCTCATCTCTTTTATTTGACACAATCTTGCGTGCATTGATCGGACAGGGCTTCATCTCTTCCACTGGCAGCCAAAAAGGAGGTCACAGAGTACGAATTTATAACGTGTCGTGTGATTGGTCCGCGAATAATCCCGAGACCCTTCGGATGATCCCGAGACTAAGCAATGTCTTTGCGAACCAATCACACGGCGCGTACAACAAATTAAATAAATTGTGTCCATCGCTAGCTTGTACGTTATAACTATGAAAAGGTGACTACGAACTTATGAATGAATCATGATACTAGACATAGCAATAGAAATGTTGGTGTAATTATTTACGTGTACAATGTATTGATATGCTAAGTTTTATCAAGGCGGATCACAATTTAGCTCAAACGTACACAAAATATAATGGCTCTGTGTCTGTCGGTAACTGATAATGGTATTTGTGGGTAACCACTAATGTCGGTGACTGATATGGCTTTGTGGGTAACAGTGGTTTTGGTGGTTGTGGCTCTGACTGATGATGACTGTGGTAATTGCACTGTGACTGACAGTGAGTGGCCCTGTGGCTGATAATGACTGTGACTGATGACTGTCATTGACAATGACGTGACTAACAATGATACTTTGACGAACAGTGACTCTGTGACTGACAGTGACTCTGATTGATAATGACATTGTTTCTTAGTGATATTATTTTCATTTGAGAAACATTTAGACGGTACACATTAAGCTAAATGTTATGTCCTACTTGTAAGAGTATCAGATTAAGTAGAAAACACGCCTAAGGTACGCGCATATCGCAATGGAGAGTTTGGGGTTGCCTATAGCCTGTCATTTACCAAGCGTAACCTATAACAAGTAAGGAGCCTTCACGTGTGACATCATATTAAATTACTACATGTGTAAGAGCTTATTCTGCATATGATCAGTTTTAAAATCGAGGTAGGTTACTGACAAACACTAGTTGATGTCACCGGGATTTCAACAGTCGTTTAAAGTCAGCAATTCGCAAATTCTATGGTCGTTATAACGATCTAATTCGTCAATACAACCTATCAATGGGTCAAATGCTGTCTGACGTGTTTCATACGGATTGTTAGGCTGTTCCGGGCAAACTGATTTTGACTACGGATTACTTCGTTTACCTTATCAAGACAGTGTTCATGGCTGGTGTGACTAGTCGACAGGGGATGCATACTCCTCCTAGGCACCTGATCTCACCTCTGGTATGTCCAGGGGTGGGAATAAATCACAAGTAGGTCCAGTAGTACCTTTAACCCAATTAGCTAGTTGTGTAGCTCAGTATGTCTAGGCGCCAATTTTATCTGTTCGTGCGTTCGAGTCTAGCAGGGGCTTAGTTGTTTTTAGATTACTTTCTACTAAAACTGCATGTTTTTTACTAAATGATCGATGTAAATTTGAAAATTTTCAATTTCAAAATATTATACTTTTCCTCCACCCTCCAGCGATATCAGAGTTCTCTAGTGAATTCTCTTTACGAAGTAAATGTTCATTGTTTTACGTCTATGGTACTGATGATACACAATATGTGCCTATTTTTCAAAACATTCTTTGTCAAGTAACAAACATCTGACAATTAGGTATACATTTGTTTTAGATGGTATTATTGTAATATCCCTTTTCCTAAAATTCTTACCGGTCGCAGTAACTCTGGTAAAGTGTTCGCTTCATAACCGGGAGGTCGTGAGTTCGAGCCCCGCTAGTTCTATGGCCGCGTCAAACCTAAGACGATCAAATAGGCATCGTCGCAAGCCACGTCTGAAACGTACGATCCTCTTCCCTTTCACCCGTGGCTCTCTGCGTGACAATTTTTCCATTTCTTATAAGCACTCATGACGTGATTCGGCCAATCGAACAAAACTTAATCGGAGATTTAAACTGTTTATAGATATTACTCTGACCAATCAGAACGTTTGTTCTTCCACTAACAAGCGCAAGTTCATTGTGTACACGTGTGTTGAACATTGGCAGTTATGAAGGTGCATTGATGAGGATTATAATGATGTTTTTCTATCACTAAGAACAGGCGGTGAGAAGTCTTTATACTGCCGGGTGTTTCTAATGAAATATTCGGAGACTAATGATGACGAGTGTCGTGTATTGGTAATTAACACCTCCCCCCCCCCCCCCCCCCCCCCCCCATCTATTGGAACAAGTAGACATAAATACATGTATAAGAAATAAACCGCGAAACTGTTCAGATGTCATCGATCTGTTGGATTTTTGTTTACTATAATTTCGGTGCAAAAAGAACACGTTTTCATTGCCACTTCCATTATAAAATATAGCTGTTTTACTTCTATAATCTATTGATAACGGTTTACGTCATTCTCGTCATGCATATTTATGCGAAACGAAGAAATTGTCACGCAGAGAACCACGGGTGAAAGGGAAGAGGAGCGTACGTTTCAGCCGTGGCGTGCGATGATGCCAAATAGGTAGTGATTGCTCCTTCGCCAAACGCTCGGCATTTAGAAGTGAAAATCGCGGTTCTTTCGGATATGACCTTAAAGACGGAGGTCCCGTGTCGCGACAGGCGTGGGCACGAACACGAACCCTCACTGCTACGGCCCTGAGCGCTAAGCATATGGCTAAAATTGTGGTACTACACCTACAGCGGGTGATGTCTCAGTATGAGTGAAAAATTCTTGATGAGACGTACAAAATACAAATACTTAAAACTATCCAAGCTTGTCTGTCAACAAACTGGAACAGTCATTGAACTATGTCAACAAATTGGAACAGTCATTGAACGGCAGCATGGATGCTCCATTAATGCAATGGTAGGATTGACACCGTGACGTCAACATTACTATTTAACAAGGCATTGTAATACCATGCGGGAATGTAGATATAACAATTATGTTATCAGCACTTTAATCCGGAGTCGAATTCTTTAAAAGGTAGTCCCGTCAAGAATTTTTCATTCATTAAGATGTCATCGGTTGTAGGTGAAGTACCACAAATTTAGACCCATGCTTAGCTGTTAGTCTTTAATGGGCCGAGACACGGGACATCCGTTTTTAAGATCATATCCGAACTCGCTTCGAAATGACTACCAACATGTATTTGTCACATATCTGAACTTCCTTTCCTTTGAACTTTCTATATCGATATAAGCCATATCGCATATGTGATATAACTTTCCACGCCCCCTTATATATCACCGCACGAGCCAGCTGACGTGAGGGGAAAAAATAGAATTACGCAATAAATTTTATTCAATGTATTACCAATACAATTAAAAACAAACGTGATAAAAGCGGATAACATGCAGTTCAATGCATATTAAAGATAACACTGCAGTTAGAAAGGACAAAACCACCGTCGGTCCGGGAAAATGGCGAAATGTTAGAAATGTTTTCCCCAAAATAACGCTCACACGAAGACTTTACATCCAGATGGGTATTAGGCATGTTAGAAATATTTTCCCCAAAATAACGATCACACGAAGACTTTACATCCAGATGGGTATTAGGCGTCTCATCAGGATCCGTGTTTTCGGTCCCTGAAGAACATATCTTTTTGGGTGGCGGATCCAATAATTTACTGACTTTGCTCTGTTGAGTTGTAGAAGTCCGTTTATACTTTCTGACAGCATCACTTCTGTGTCCCGTTCTTTCCATAATTAACTGCTCATCTATCCCATTATTGTACAGGGACGTAGCACAAGTTCTCTTTCCTGAATGATTCGAAAAATTTCCGGACAAACCTGCCTCCGAGCACATATTTTTTACAATAGTAGATAATTTGTTAACGCCGACAACTTGGCTCGAAAATCTGGGGGTAGGTCCAGAAATAGGGCGCCTACAAATAAATGTAAAGGAATTTGTATAAATAGTAACAAGTAATCGGGGAATGCTTGAAAATAATCGCGTTACATGGTATTAAAGATAGCAACAAAAAGGGGGGGGGGGTGGTACATGAAACAAAGATAATTATACCATACCTGTAAAATGATCCAGGTCCAGACGATCCAATTAGATCCAAGTAATTTTTGTATATCAAATACAAAGATCTCATATCGGACGAAGAGCTGTAGTGCCTAACATGTTTTGCCTCTATTTTTGGAAGTTTTCCCTTGGAAATCAATATAAGTTCTTTCTTTATCTTGTCCAAGAGTGAATTGGTCGCTTGTGAGAGAACGATGTTCGTCCATGCCGCGGAGTCCGAACAACTTAAAATTGTAATAGAAAACAGTATTTAGCATCGATTTAGAAGATCAGCTCCCAAGCAAGTTTTTATCCCAAAGTAAATTTTCATCATCAGGTGAAATAGGATCAGCTTGCTTCTTTTTAAGTCCAATACCTTTGGACGATATTTCTTTCATCCGCGCATCAAGTGTTTTTCTAAAGTTGTAAAATCGTTTATCATTATTATCCAAAAAATTCAAATCTGTCACACCATTATCACGCATATATCTCAAAAGTCCTGCACTAATCTGATACAGCGTTGCAGCAGGATATTCGGAGCCGTCCTTTCGTCTGCATTCCAAAACAAAGCATGATAAAAAATGATTCAAATCACTAACATTCATCTTAGTTAAGTCTGGAATATTCCCTCTCCAAGCCGCCCACTCATCCCATGTTCTCTTAGCCCAGTTGGTATTTCTACGCGTGTTTTTGCTTTCTTGATTCGCGACCAGTTGTCTAATATCTGCAGTATCTACTTGTTTCACTGATCCAAAACGTTTGTTTTCAAGACTTCCTGAAATTAAATCCTCTGTTGACATGCCAAATTGTCCAAAATCTATGTCATCAAATTCTCCGGAAACTTATTTCGGCAAGTTCATATTTATCTACGGCTTGGCTAAGTGATAGATCGTCCAAATCATCAAAATTTGATAAAAATTCAAAATTGAAATTGTTGACTACGTCCGACATGTTGACCGATCTCTATTTATTTCAGCTTTAATCTTTTTACTGACGTCATCAGCTGTGAGGTGCGTCATCAGATATGTGACAAGTTGCTTACATCATAGAAGTCTCGTACTATTGGATATACAGTTTCATGGGGCTCCGCGCCCTCGATTTTCACGCCCCATGAAACTGTATATCCAACAGTACTCGACGTCTATGATGTAACCTATACATCTACGTCTTATGTTTGACGTGGCCATGGCCCTAGAGGAGTTCGGAACTTACAACTTTCCAGTTACGAAGCGAACGCTGTACCAACGAGACCTCTGAAAATATTTCTTTTCTTGCAAAGGTTTTACATGTGCATTGTGAAAATAGCGACCAGTGGTGAAGATAACGAACAGTGATAAATCTTATAAGCAATACAAAATAGATAGTTGGGCAAACACGGACCCCTGGACACACCAGGTGCCTAGCAGGAGTAAGCATCCACTGTCGATCAGATAGTGTTGTAAATTTCGAATAATGACCGATTGTACATTCTATGTAGTATAAAAGTATTTATTCATAATATACGTGTATATGTTTGCCTTTTTCACTATAAGTGTGTTCATACATATATCAATTTTACCAATGGAATCGATAGCATCTCTTTGTATTTTTCAGGTGCTTTTCTCATTCCATATTTCATAATTATGTTTCTCTGTGGGATGCCGCTGATGCTCCTGGAGATGAGTTTTGCACAGTATTCCAATTTAGGGCCTGGAAAAGTCTGGGTTTGTTGTCCTCTGTTCAAAGGTTGGTTCGTAGAATTTTATTTGATTTCAAGAATCTTTTGTAAATAAGTGTTACCAGCTCTAGGTGAACTGTTGCAAATTTTGATCTCTACTAGACGTTGTGGACTAATCGATTTATCAGTGATTAGTTCTTTATCCAACAGCTACTATCAGACGGGACAATCTCACCCGTAACATTCAGTTGCTACCAATTCTAACGTTCACAGTCCACTAGTTCGAAGGTTCACTAGTTCGAAGGTCCACTAGTCCGAACGGAACTATACTTTACTGAGGTGCGGGCAGCATCATATAGGCTAAATGTCACTACGAAGCTGAAGACACCGCTAACTAACTCGCTACGATTGATTGTTTTGATGTTTTCCGCCACACTCAAATTTTTTTCCAGTTATCTGGTAGCGCCCAGGTTTTGTTGGTGGAAGAGAAAACCCAGATACATTGTACCTGGGAAGAGACCGCCGACCTTCCGAAAGTAAACTGGGAAACTTTCTCACTTAACGGCGTGAGCGGGATTCGAACCCGCGCCGACCAGAGATGACTCGCTACGAAGCCCTGAAATACTGTGGCATTGCTTTAACTTTTGTTTATTGTGCTGTCGTCTGTCGTAGCAAATTTAAAATCAAGATTGATCAAGAAGAATATGTTAAACATAAATGAATTTATTCAACATCACACTTATGTCCAAATCTTAATTTGTAAGGATTGATTGATTGATAATTGTTTTAAGTCCCTCTCGAGAATTTTTCACTCATATGAGACGTCACCACTGCCGGTGAAGGGTTGCAAAATTCAGGCCTATGCTAGGCGCTTATGGCCATTGAGCAGGGAGGTATATTTATCGTGCCACAACTGCTGTGACACGGGACCTCGGTTTTTGCGGTAAGGTGAAGATAACGAACAGTGACCAATCTCATAACTCCTACAAGCAATACAAAATAGATAGTTGGGCAAACACGGACCCCTGGACACACCAGAGGTGGGATCAGGTGCCTAGGAGGAGTAAGCATCCCCTGTTGACCGGTCACACCCGCCGTGAGCCCTATATCCTGATCAGGTAAACGGAGTTATCCGCAGTCAAAATCAGTGTGCCAAGAACGGCTTAACAATCGGTATGAAACACGTCAGACAGCATTTGACCCAATGCGAGGTTGTATTGACGAACTAGATCGTTTTAACGACCATAGAATTTGCGAAATGCTGACTTCAATCGAGACTGTAGAAATCCCTGTACCATCAACTTGTTTGTCAGTAGCTTACCTCATCCGAAGGACCACCCCATTTAGACCTATTCTAACCTGGATCCTCACGGGACTAATTTGTAAGAAATGTTTATTCCACTTCAATAGTTCAAGGTCATTTCGCTTCAGTATCTGGTATGTCCGTCATTGGTATCAATAACTGCTTGGCATCGTCTTCTCATTGATGCAATCAGATTTCGAGTAAACTGTCGTGGGATGTTATTCTACTACATTTGCAACGCATTCACAAGTTGTTGCAATGTCTGAGATACGGTTGACGTTGTCGGACGTAGGGAGAGGTGTTCAGCCTAAATTACCGTTTTTTAAACACAGGAGTGAGTGTTCCTTTCATATTGTGGGAATGAGGAGCACCCCACCTTACCTCTGGAGTTTATTTCTCTTCTTTATATAAATAAGTAGATTTTAACCCATTTTAAAACTAATGGCAATGGATAATGTGGTGAGTTGAGCGGGATATGGGGAGTCCGTGCCTCTCCTCATTTGAAAGAAATGGAGCGTGTAAAATGGTGCAATATCGGCAAAACCTCTCTCCTGGATCCCCCTTTATTCAGACAAAGTGTTGTCCACTCATTGATCCACTACGACCAAGAACGCACCCGAACGATTTTGTAAAGACAGGGGTAGAGGATTAACTTTGTATGGACTACGCGTGTGTGTCCATGTTGTGGTGTGTTCGTTCCAATATAACATTAGCCATATAATTTTGAATGATGCCTAATGGCATTTTCATATTCCATATGAGCATTTTTTGTGATAAGACCTTTCTATTACAGTATTTATACATGTAGTAACTGTATTTTTATCATTATTATTCTGTTAGAGTTACTTCCCTTTGTTTAGACCCGACCGGGTTTCTTATGGGCGTGCCGGGACTGTAGGACCCGGCCGGTGGGGGATTCTAGAGTGGGATAACAACTTACATCAGAACCCCTCGGACTTATTTTGGGACTGGGGCTAAATTCTGAATTATACAGCTTTTAGATGGTAAATATCACACTCCCTTTGACTTATTAGTCCTCTGCCGACGAAGTCGAAGGGGAGTTCAGGTTTGCGCTCCGTCCGTCTGTCCAGTTTTCCACACTTTTTTCTCTGTCTTTGCAGATATTTATTTTATATTTTGTATGTTGCATTACCATAACAAGTTACAGATCAAGTTCGAATTTCGTCTTGGTCCGTTGATTTTACAATTAGTTATGGCCCTTGGACTTAGAAAATAACATGGATTATCAGTTTTCCGGACTTTCTTTGGCTGTGCTTGCAGATATTCATTTGATATTTGGTACATTGCTATAACAAGTTACAGATCAAGTTCGAATTTCGTCTTGGTCCCTTGATTTTGCATTTAGTTATGGCCCTTGGACTTAGAAAGGTAGCATGAATGATCAGTTTTCTGGACTATTTTTGGTTGTGCTTGCAGATATTCATTTGATATTTGGTACATTGCTTTCCCATAACAAGTTATATATCGAGTTCGATGGGCAGCGATAATTCTTGTTAAAAAGAAAGACGGAACGACACGATTCGTGTCGACTACAATAACAATAGTAGTGGACGAATCTTTAGACACTCTGTCTGGAGCTCAGTACATCAGTACTCTTGATCTAGCTAGCGGATATTGGCAAGTTGCAATGGACGAATCTGACAAGGAAAAGACTGCGTTAGCAACCCACAAGAGGTTATTTCAATTTAAAGTTTTACCCTTTGGCCTTTCTAATAGCCCGGCTAGATTTGAGCGTCTTATTGAAGCCATACTCTCAGGACTACAATGGGGAAAATGTCTAATTTGTCAGGACGATATTACTTTTGGTTCAACATATATTATCACAGCTTCAAAACGGCAACGAAGTTGTCATTACCTATGGCAGCAAGACCTCTCAAGATCCCAGATGGGATCTTGCACAACATATCGCTAACTTTTGGCTGTGGTTACACTTTTAAAACAATTTAAGCATTATCTATATGGCCGACTTTTTCTTCTCAGAACAGACCATGCGTCCCTAATATGGCTTAAAAATTTTAAGGAGCCAGAATGTTTACTGGTGCGATGGTTCTCTCTGCTAGAAACTTATGACTTCACCATGCATCACAAGGGATGTCTCCATGACATCGCAATTGCATTATCTACCTTGCTAGAAAACCTCGTAAAAGATGCAAAAGCGAAAACTGTGAACAGTGTTCAACTGTTGAAAAATGCTCTATAAGTGACCAGCCATGCTACCTGCAGGCACCACCCAACTCATACTGTAATAAGACCAGAGTCCAACTGGTTGGAACAGTGGAGTTTAAAATTCCTTGAAGATCAGCAGGAAAATGATCCGGCTATTAGAAAAATAAAATGCCTTCTTAAAGAGAAAGAACGTCCAATGATGAACGACCCTAATCAATTTGTAAACACCTTCAGGCTTGCTCAGAAAGTGGAACCGACTGAAAGTAATAAAAATGTTTTATACAGGGTATGGGGAAACAAAATAAACCATATTCCAGTTAATGGCACCAAGATTCATGCGGAGAGAAATAATGCAACAATTGCATAATAACCGTACCCGAGGACACGAAAAGACTTGACAGTTTGTCAGAAGTCGATTTTATTGGCCTGGCATGTCCGATGACGTTAACCGTTGGTGCTAGTCATGCAAACCCTGTGCCATGAAAAGGAATATCGGCCATGCAACATTATACAGAGTATGGTACCATGAAATATATTGCCATCGATATCGCAGGTCCACTACCAATGACCAAAAATGACAACCGGTACATCATGGTTATTGGAAATTATTTTTCCAAATTTCCCTTTGGTCGATCATAATGCTCAGACCATGGCAGGCAAGCTGGTTACAGAATTTATCTGTCGATTTGGAGCACCCTATCGCATCCATACAAATCAAGGAAGGGAATTTGAATCAGATATATTTTCTGCAATTTGTACGCTCTTAGGAATAACCAAATCGCGCACCACGCCATACCACCCCCAATCTGACGGTATGATCGAGAGGTTTAATAGAACCTTACAGAGATGATAGCTATATTTGTAGACGAAAACGGAACTAATTGACAGTGGGATGACCATCTGCCTTACTTAATGATGGTATACAGAGCCACAATACATGAAAGTACTAAAAGTACTCCAAATCTTACTATGTTAGGGAGATAAATATTTCTACCAATTGATGTCCTTGCTGGAAAGCCATCTACAGATCTACCAAACACTGAATGCTCCCATGCTTATGTCGAATGGGTTAAAAATGTGATGGAAAATGTCATAAACAGAAACGATATCACGATATCAATTTAAAGCCTCGAGTGTTTGGTACAGCCCAGTAGCTAAGTACTTCGTTACTAGCTTGAAAATACGGATGTATATTTAATTGCTGTTATAAAATTTAGAAATTCATTTCAAAATTAAGGATTATCTCCCTCACGCATAGCTCTTATCCTTAGATGAATTTGACTCCACTTTTTTGGCACACTGTTTTTCCCTATAATAGCTCTAAAACTTCATTGTTACTTCGGATTTCAAACATTTCGGTTGAGCATCACTGAAGAGACATTATTTGTCGAAATGCGCATCTGGTGCATCAACATTGGTACCGTATAAGTTTTACGTACAGGAGATATGGTGTAGAGATGATATCCTCCTAAAGCTCGTCAGATTGGGCCATATTGTGTTATTCAGAGGTTCTCAGACATTACTTACGAAATCCAACAAAATGCTACAGGGAAACTTTTAGTTGTCCATGTAGACCATTTAAAGCAAGTCAAAGGCGACGGAGAGTCAGAGAATCAGTATGATTCTGATCATGAAGAAGTCGTTGATTTCCGAGATGACGATTCATTAATGGATTCTAATGACGATAGTATTGATTTAGCTGAAATTGACCCTCAAATTCGTTCATCTTCACAGTACCCTTGTGTAAAATTATCTCAGAGAGGAAGGTTTAAAGCTGTATGGTCCGAATTACAACATTTTTTTCCACCTCGTAAAAACGCTATTAAATCATCGAACGTATGTAGTTATGAGGCTGTATGGCATATCATACATTATTGTCCCGCAACGCGGAAGGGGACATAGAAATACCGGTGTCCGTGCGTCCTTCCGTCCCACTTCACCTTGTTGATGTAACTCATAAACCGCTCAACAGATTTTGTTTATATTAAGTATGATTGTTAGTCACAATGTGTAGTTAATCATATTTTGCTGCCATTTTGATTCAACAATTTTGACAGGAGTTATGGGACTTTGTTGAATTTGTACATGCTACACTATAGGAACACTTTGTGGACGCAACTCCTCCGAAACCACTCAATGGTTTTGTTCATATTTTGTGGGATTGTTAGTCACAATGTGTAGTTAATCATAGTTTGCTGCCATTTTGATTCGACAATTTTGACAGGAGTTTAGGATTTTGTTGAATTTATACATGCTACATTATAGGAACACTTTGTGGAAGCAACTCCTCCGAATCCGCTCAATGGGTGTTGTTCATATTTTGTGGGGTTGTTAGTCACCATGTGTAGTTGATCATATTGTGCTACCATTTTGATTCGACAAATTTTATAGGAATTATTGGACTTTGTTGAATTTGTACATAGTACACTATAGGAACACTTTGTGGACGCAACTCCTCCGAAACAGCTCACCGGATTTTATTCAAATTTTGTAGGATTGTTAGTCACCATATGAAGTTTATCATATTGTGCCGTCATTTTGATTCGACAATTTTTACAGGAGTTATGAAACTTTGTTGAATTTGTATATGCTACACTATAGGAACACTTTGTGGACGCAACTCCTCCGAAACAGCTCACCGGATTTTATTCAAATTTTGTAGGATTGTTAGTCACCATAATGTAGTTGATCATATTGTGCCGCCATTTTGATTCGACAAATTTTACAGGAGTTATAGGACTTTTGTGCTTCAACTTTTTTTGCGGCGGTGGGGGACACATGGACATGGCTACTTGTAGCAATCTTGTTTCACCTGTTTCCAAAATCATTTAATTCTAAATCGGTGTTTACAAACAACCGCGTCACTCTGCCATTTCAAGTGACAGTCACGTGACCAGTTCAAACTTTCAGATCATCGGTGGTCTTATTTGTGTAAAGCTGTGTATTTTGTTACAACAGTACCGTGCCATAAGTTTAATCGAAATAAATTTATCAAATACCTCTGAGTAATTCGTTGTATTACGCTCTTTCAGCCTTAAAACTAGATAGTTGCGTCTGAGTTGTTGGGATTCTCCTGACGCGCGTGGGGCTATTTATAGACGTCTAACACTGTATAATTTATGCGTTATCTGGACCACCTCGGACCTTTCACTGAATACACCGTGCTTTGGGTGAAAGGCCCGAGGTTTTCCAGATGATTTATACATGTACCACACTATATTTACTTTCTAAATAATATTCTCACTGTTTTCTTTTATATGCAAATGTTTTCAAGCATGTAATTAAAGGAAAGTTGATAACTTTGTAAAGTAATTAATCTGCTTTAAAGTAATTATGTACAAAAATAATACACTAACATCGGGTCATACAGCTTTAAGCCGGCAGCTAGATATTCACCCTAATTCTAAATTATTTTTTATTGATTGATTGTATCTTGCTTAACGTCTCGCTCGAGAATTTTGCATTCATATGGAGACGTCACCAAGACCGGTGAAGGGCTTCAAATTTAGGCCTATGCTCGGCGTTTACGGCCATTGAGCAGTGAGGGTTCTTTAGCGTGCCACACCTACTGTGACGCGGGACATCCGTTTTTAAGGTCATCTCCGAGGACCCGTGACATTCACACCTGATGCCTAGCGTTCGGCGATGGAACTATCACTACCCGTTTTAACGACTTGGGTCTGTCGCGGCCGAGATTCGAACCCCGGCCTACCACATGCGGGGCGAACGCTCTAACCTCTAGGCCACCGCGGCGGTCCTAAATTATTCGAAGATCGGGGAGCATATTGTTTTTGTCATTTTGTCTGAAACTTTAACCTTTCCGTGGGTACCAACATTTTTGACCCTGTGACGTTGGCAATGGAGTTTGACCTACTTTTTGAAAACTTTAACCTTGCTAATAACTTTTGAACAGTAAGTGATAGAGCTTTGGTATTGTACATGAGTATTCCTTGTGACAAGACCTTTCCGTGGGTATTGAACATTTTGACATTTGACCTTTTAATTTTTTTTTTTTTACATTGGCCATAACTTCTAAATGGTAAATATTAGAGCTTTCATATTGTACATGAGCATTTCTTTTAACAAGATCTTTCTACTGGTACCAAGATATTTGCCCTTGTGACCTTGGCCATCTTCGGAATTGGCCATTATCGGGGACATTTGTGTTTCACAAACACATCTTGTTTTGTTTTTTTGAAATGGGGAGGAATGTAGTATTTATTAAAAAAGAAGAAAGACTTTGTTGAGTATTCTTGCGCTTCAGGGAGTTAAATGTCTTTGGTAGGCATGAGTTAGTAGGTCGTGTAAATTCCTACTGGTTTATTTTCACCATGAGTGCTTGTAGATAGCTTTCGGTGACTATGTTTGAAAATGTTATACTGGAGTGTATAATGGGTAATGTTGTTGTATACTTGGTTAATTCACTGGGTTGACATTTTGTATACCCAGGGTGGGGGAGAACATCTATCTTTATTATACTCCCCGCAACAAGTTGTGGGGGGGGGGGGGGGATTATACTGGAACCGGGTTGTCCGTCCGTCTGTCTGTCCGTCCGTCTGTAGACGCAATGGTTTCCGGGCTCTAAAGCATTATCCTTTCCACCTACCGTCACCATATCATATATATGGACTACCCATGGGATGAAGATGTTCCCTATCGATTTTGGGGTCCAAAGGTCAAGCACACTGGACATCGAAGTAGCAATATGGTTTCCGGGCTCTAAAGCGTTATCCTTTCCACCTACAGTCACCATATCATACATATGGACTACCCATGGGATGATGTTCCCTATCGATTTTGGGGTCAAAAGGTCAAAGGTCAAGCACACTGGACATCGAAGTAGCAATATGGTTTCCGGGCTCTAAAGCATTATCCTTTCCACCTACCGTCACCATATCATATATATGGACTACCCATGGGATGAAGATGTTCCATATCGATTTTGGGGTCCAAAGGTCAAGCACACTGGACATCGAAGTAGCAATATGGTTTCCGGGCTCTAAAGCGTTATCCTTTCCACCTACAGTCACCATATCATACATATGGACTACCCATGGGATGATGTTCCCTATCGATTTTGGGGTCAAAAGGTCAAAGGTCAAGCACACTGGACATCGAAGTAGCAATATGGTTTCCGGGCTCTAAAGCGTTATCCTTTCCATCTACAGTCACCATATCATACATATGGACTACCCATGGGATGAAGATGTTCCCTATCGACTTTGGGGTCAAAAGGTCAAAGGTCAAGCGCACTGGACATCGAAGTAGCAATATGGTTTCCGGGTTCTAAAGCGTTATCCTTTCCACCTACAGTCACCATATCATACATATGGACTACCCATGGGATGATGTTCCCTATCGATTTTGGGGTCAAAAGGTCAAAGGTCACGCACAGAAAGTAGCAATATGGTTTCCATTTAAATTCTTTAACGGCTTTTTTCATCGCATGGAGATGCTGTGTTCCTAGATACCTTTTGGATCATAATACTGAAGTTTTACAGTACCTCTTGTTTGGATTGTGTATACATATACTGAAATTTCATTTTTAAAAAGGATTTCAAATGGAAAACGACAGTTTAGATTTATTTGCGGATATTGATGAAGTCAACGCTATTCTTCAACAGTGCGAGACAGACTCTATCGAAATTTTGTTTGATGCCAAAGACATGGTGTGCCCCATATCGGGATGCAAAGGGATAACGTTTTCCTCCTAAAAGTTTGGAGGAGAGCCATAAGCTTCAGTCTGAGAAGTACCTGTGTCCCGTGTCCAACTGCCTAGCAGAATGCAGAAGAAAAGCTGACATGTGGAATCACATCAAGGGAAAACACGAAATTAATTCCCAGAAAATGGAGTGCATTACCGCCAAGTATGAGACCGTGGTCCGGGAAAACGAGGGTTATGTTGACCCTGGCTTATTTATATACGTATAGGGGAGGAACGAAGAAGGAGGAGGCGATGTCACTTCAAGTAGATTTCCTTAAGGAACTGGGAGTCGACCAACAGGTACCTGTTAAGCCTGAAGTCCTCTAAACCAGCTCCTCCATTTAACAAGAAGAGGAAAATGACAGTTGAGGAATATCATTCAAGGGAGACAGGGTCAAGTTCAGTGACGACACAAACCTCTTGGAGGGAATATAAGCCACTTACATTACCTCCCCTACCTACGGACATAGACGAGCTACAGGTCTGCTTTGCCTGGTTATTTAATGGGATCGACCAACTCGGGAGGAACAGGGTAGCCAAAAGAAGACTTGCGAGATACGGAACTACAAAGAGAGAGGCAACTCAGACAGGAAGGAAGAACAAAGAGATGGAAAAGGAGATCAGGCGGTTGAAAGAAAGTGGCTTATTGTTTTCTGAACAGTGAAATAGACTCGTGCATTTTTGTTTCAGAAAAAAATAACCTCTCCTGTCAATATCAGGATTATACATACCTACTAATTTTAAAACTGATGAGATATGTTGTGTTTTTTTAATTGGAATGTAAATAAGATAGTCGCTGTATATGTATTGACTAATGTGGATATCACATTAGATTTTAAGAGAGGGGGAATGTGATGGTTTTGTTCTATTAGAGTTATGTTTAGGCCCGACCGTGTTTCTTGTGCGCGCGCCGAGACTGTAACACTCGGCCGGTGGGGGATTCTAGAGCGAGATAACTTGGGAACGGGGGCTAAATTCTGAATTATACAGCTTTTAGATGGTAAATATCACACTCCCTTGGACTTATTATGATGCTGTATCATATCTTGCTAATTAATTTGTAAATACTGTGATTTTACTAAGAATATATTATTTATTCTTAAACACTGAAACTATCTTTATTCTTTTTGAATACGGAGATACACGGGAAGACTGAAAGTCCCGTTACAGTATTTGTGACCTTGATATGTGCATTTGACGTATATCTTAAAAGGTTTCATATTCGCCAGATGGTATGTGATCGGGTTTTTAATATCGAAAGTATTCCTTGTGACAAGACCTTTCTATCAGAATAAATGGTTTTAACCTTGTGTATTTGTACATGTAGGTCATCTATCAAATGGTTAAAAATAAAGTGAGAACGGATGTATTCAAGTCATGGCAATTCTAACAAATGCTAACAGCCAGCAAATAAATCAATTTTATTTCTATTTGTCAGACAGTGAAATGTTTTAGTTTGGATACTTTTTCATTTTAGACCAGCAAAGAAATATTGTTCATTTCATGTTTTTACAGACATTTTTATTGAATTTGGATATGTTTCATATAAAGCATTAAGTTTACATTTGTAAATCCTTTTCTGCTTTCATCAGATGAGCTGCTCTGTCAGGCAGTATACATTATGTAGTATCAGTCAATAATTGATGCTGTATTCCTGCTTCTTCAGATGGGTAATAGTTGCCCGAGGGCTAATGAGGTCATTCAGAATATCATTACAATGTAACTTACGCTATTTAAGTTTTAATATTTATGCAACCACATTGCCATAAAATGATCACTCCTTATGTTTTCAGATTTTATTTATATTTTTACACCAACTTTTATGATAAACAAAGTGTGTTTGATAAATCTGACATTAATATTATTTTTTAGTTCAGTAGTATAGTTATTATAAATATCATTTTTAAATAGGATTTTAAAATGTTATACTTTTGATAAAAGCAGAAAGTTTGAATCATGATGCATGTGTGTGTGTATATATATATATATATGCCGATATATGTGTATGTGTATATATATATATATATATATATATATATATATATATATATATATGTATATTAATACTTGAAAAATCTTAATATTTATCTCATAAAATTTTTGATATTCCAAATTATGGTATATTATAATAAACTGTTTTCAAAAACCAGTTTGTTATGTAGTTCTTCGTGGTGAGGAAAACGGATACATTTTATTGAATTTTTAGAATATTGTAGACTGCATTGAATGAGAGGCGATCAATAAGCACCATGGCAAAAATGTTGTGCAAGCTGCATACTTACATTTTATCAATGCACAGAAATATTGAAAATCAATTTATTCACAAAATGCATACCCTTTGCAAGGCGACTTCAATATGCAGCATTTTATTTTGGCTATAAATATTTTGAAACATAACAAAACAAAAAGTTATTTTTCAAATTTCACATAAATTATATATATATGAATTCCCTCTAGTGCCCTATGGGTTTTGAAAGTCATTGTGTCTATTCTAAGGGAGTATAAATAACTTGTTTAATTGATGAGGAGGGTTCATAAAATTTTCATGTATAAATGTCAAGAAAAGGGGGGAAGGGTCTCCCGTTATGACGTTTTGAAATAAAGGAGAAATTCGAAATATGTCCAGAATTAAAGTTCAAATGAAAATCTCATTCCACAGATTGTCTATGTAACTGACTTTTGACCACGCACTTGTTTCTGTAAATAAGTTATGACGTCTGTATACAAATGATAGTTATGGGTATACATACGTCGTCGTCGTATAACTTTTTTTACAGAAACAAGTGCTTATGTTTTTGACTAAACAAGTTGGTAATTTATTTCCAATTCTGGGGCTAAAGGACATACAAAGTTCAAATACATAAATCATAAAGGAGTGATTATCCACAAGAAATAAAACTTACAATTCATGATAAATCTAGTTTTATTAAATGAACTTTTTCATGATCATTTCTGTCCTGGAAGTTATAAAACTAACTACTCATACTCAAACTCAGCCATTTTGTTTTGAGTACAACTCTGAGCAAGCTCTGAAGCATACTCAAAAAATCTTGAGCATATACTCCATTTGAGTATGATTTTATAAAGTTTTGTATCCTTCACTTTTGAGTATGAAAACGTGCTCAAAACAGTTTTATAACTTTCAGGCCTGTTCTATAGCATATCAATGAAGATCATCAATTTATCACTCTCTCAGTTCAATGAATTATGACTCATGTCACCGAAGAGTGATATAGACCCATTGGGACCTCTTGTTTTCTTTCAAACGATAACACTCGGGTTAACGGTAAGCGATGTAATCCATTGCAACTTCTTTTCTGTTAAATTTTTGATTTGGGACTAATGGGCTTTTGGACTTGTAGACCTTCAGCTTGGTGGATTTTCGGCGTAGTGGAGTATCGAATAGGTAGACCTTCGGACAAGTAGAATAAGTAGGTGGTCACCATTCTAACTACGCGTCCGTTCTGGAACCCTACTGCATGTTAAAATGTATATTCACAATCTACCATTCTACTAAGTTTGACACTGCATTGTGAAGGTTCCTTCACTTCTTTGCCTCGTGCAC
Source organism: Ostrea edulis (assembly GCF_947568905.1). NCBI lineage: Eukaryota > Metazoa > Mollusca > Bivalvia > Ostreida > Ostreidae > Ostrea > Ostrea edulis. The sequence goes on along the minus strand of NC_079164.1, from coordinate 79,453,341 downwards.
CAGGATTATTTCCGATCAACATCGGTTTTCTTTAAGTCATCTGTAGTGATAGAATTTTTATGCCAATGACTTGTCTACATATATGTATAGTGTTAATCTTTATGTCTCATCAAAACTTTAAATAAATCGTTCAGAAGATAAGTCGATGGAAAATGACTAAACTTAGATATGTAATATACCTGGACATCTATAATAGTATATATTAGTACCTCACAATATTCGTAATTTATATATCATATGTATATATTGGATTTGTGAAGGTATAGGACACGGAATGATCGTGTTAACTGGTATTATCAGCACCTACTACAACGTTATCTTAGCCTGGGCCCTGTATTACTTGGGGATGTCATTTTATCCTCAACTTCCGTGGACCAGCTGTAACAATGACTGGAACACGGTGCACTGTATGTTAAGGGGGATGAACACGAGTTCGCCAAATTCATCCCTATTGGTGGAAAATCATTTGAAGAACGCAACCAATGTCGCGAACCATACAGACATGCCACGAACACCCGCAGAGGAATTTTGGGAGTAAGTAAAATATAAGCACTATTTATTATTTAGGCAAGGATAAGAAAACAAAAAAGAGGACGAAGGCTTCCGAGTCGCGTTCATGTTTTCGATATGAGCCCTTAAATTACTTATTTCATGTACGTATTTCGTTTATCTTGTATTGTTCATATTAAAAATTTCAGCACAGGAGAACCTTAACGGAAGTAGACATATAAAGGTGTGATGTTAGTACCGATTACTGGATTATTTTAAAGATCTGGTTTCAGACAATGTTTTGATATAACACTTTATTTTCATGTTTTAGAAATAGGCTAAGCATTATTGGGGATGTGATCTGCAAATTGGGGATTTCCTGTCTGCAAGTCTTCAAATATCGTAAACGTCTACTTGGATCATGAGTTTATCCAGATTTTCCGTATGAGTGGAATTTTAAGCGAGACACAAATTTAGTGATTTTTCCATAAAACTGGGTATAAGTATAGCGAGAGCTAATTTTGGCGACTTTATAATTCTAAGAAAGATAACTATTGTACGATTCGGAATAAATCATTAACGATGTTAGTTTTCGCTATCTCAACACCCTCACTAATAATGCCAAAATTAAATCCTCGCTAAATTTCTGCTTATACGGTAAATTTTGATATGCATTATATATACAATCTAAAACAATTAAAATCGAATATCACCGGAAACAGGAATTATGAATTGGCAGGGGTTGATTCTCCAAATTGAAATACTTTCATGACTTGTGTCAGAATATAGGTACGATATTTAAAATGTATAATGATTGGAGAATACCTTGGTATAGTCATGTGTCGAATTGTGAATTAGATTTGTCTTTCAAAACACACGAGTTTAATAATTACCCCGGATATCCAAAAATCACAGAAAGCTGCTTTCTGTAAGTGGATGTGATTGGGGTTATGGAGAAGCGTGGTTAAGAAGCACTAAAGAAACATGATTTGCTATTGGTATTTAACAAGTGGATAGAAAGATTAAATACATGTGTACCTGGTATTTCAAATGTGAACATTTAAGGCGAAATGTGTTGGACGTCTCTGATGGCATCGACAATCCTGGAGGTATCCGATGGCAGCTTCTACTATGTCTACTGGCCTCCTCGCTCGTTGTATTTTTCTGCTTGTTCAAAGGAATTAAGACTTCTGGAAAGGTAACAGTCAATGACATTTTCAAATATTTGCATATATTATAATCGATACCAAAATAATAGATAGTGGGTTTTGATATGGTTTGGTTGTTCACTGCTTGATTAAAACGTATAAAATGCATGGTATGCAGAAATACATAGATATACATGTATAGATATTATCTGGTGTTTGTAGATATGTGTAGATAAAACAAGAAATATATCTTAACCGCACACAATGTATACTGTAGTTTCAGCCATTTTCAGATTTCAACGTGCTTCATTGACTTGCAGGTTGTATACGTGGCAGCCACAGTCCCCTATCTCTTCCTGCTGACGCTGTTTATACGAGGCTTGACGTTCAACATTGACGGAGCTGTTAAAGGGTTGGGAGTTTTCCTGATTCCGCGCTGGGAGGACTTACTGAAATTTAGTGTAATAATTCATTAAATTCATAGATCATCATTGCAGTTTAGGGCAGATCTCTAGAGCCTGTAAATCGATTAAAGATCCAGGTTTGATTAAGAAATATTTACATTCACTTTGTTTTCCTTTAACATTCGTGCTAACGGAATCTGAAGGTTAATGGGGGCAAGGACACGATTTGAGCTGAACAATTTAAAATTTTATTTTTTCATTTTCATTGTATATAATACTTAATTGAAGTATTCCTAATTGTCAACCAAAATTTGAATATTAGTTGTTGCGTTACATGTGAGATACAGCAATTACAATTTCTTGTTATGTAAACAAGGCCCTCGTCATGTTATTTGTTTACATATGGATTGCTCAATTGAAAATATGTTTAAAACACAAAAAGATGTCAAAGACTAGAAACTATTTAATTGTGTTAAGAAAAGAAAAACATGTAATTTGAAGAAATCTGCTTTAAACAAAACGTTTACTAGTATATTTAACCTACATGTATGTAAACAAAAACATGGCACAAGCCTTGTTTGCATAACAAAGATTTGTGAGTTCTGTATCTCCCATGTACCCCAAGAACTAACATTAAAATTTTGCTGACCATTAAAAATACCTTATTAAAACATTTCTACACATTGATAATGGAAAAATAAGATTTGAAAATTTCCATCTCAAATCGTGTCCATGCCCGTTTTAATATCTTATTTAAACTTTCAAGTTTTGAAATAGGCGAACCACTTCGTATGAATCCACTTGACGTAATCTACATAGGCTAACCAGAACACGTTTTTTCAAAATCAAAATGTACATATAAATATAATGGAATGCCTTTTGGTTTTTGAAAGCAAAATTGAAGGATATTTACATTTTAATTACAAGTATTTTAAACGTGGTTGTCAGTTTATGAGGTAATATTTATTAGTGGAACAGGTTCGGAGGAATCTCCAGAACCTGGATATCAATTACAGATCAGAGTTTAATTAAGAAATGTTTACATTCACCCCGTTTTCCCATAATCTTCAATTTTGGATAGTTACATGTAAGAATGTTAATATCTCATAAACTTTTGAAAAGGGCTACTCACTCCTTACCAATACACCACCCACAACTATATCATACAAAGTGCTCCATTTAACACTCCGGTTTGAAAATGCTCTAAGTACATCATTTCATATAGTAATACGTTCAAAAACTTCGGGACAAATAGTCTTCAGTTTCATTTAGTAATGTTAATAAGTGTCACACTCACAACAGTTAGCATACCCGACACTCCTTAACAAAATAAAAGTACAAAAGCTTAGTGATAAAGATAAAACAATCGTTTTACTATAAAAGTGCAAGTAACCTTTACTCTAAAAATTAATGCCTTGTATTGGCATTCGAAAAATCACCCAGTCTTCTCCGTTGAAGTTCGAACGCCGTTCCAAATGTGTGCATTCCGTGCTTCTCTTAACAGGTGTGGTGTGATGCGGCAGTGCAGATGATTTTCTCTGCAGGCATAGGAATTGGGGGAATTTCTACGTTGGCAAGCTATAGTTCCTTCAACAACAATATTTTCAGGTGAAAGTTCTTACAAATATGATACCTCTATGGATGGTAATACTAATCTACATTTAGGTTTATTTCTTATTGTTACAATGTTCACCTAATACATGAAAGGTGAATATAACGAACAGTGATCAATCTAATAACTCCTAAAATCAATACAAATTAGATAGTTGGGCAAACACGGACCCCTGGACACACCAGAGGAGGGATCAGGTGCCTAGGAGGAGTAAGCATCCCCTGTCGACCGGTCACATCTCAGTAGAAAGTTAACAAATAGTCGTAGTAGCGCGTTCGCTTCGCAACCGGGAGGTCATGAGTTCAAACCCTGTTCAAACATGACCGTTTCAAACCAAAGACATAAACATAATTAGTGGTGACTCCTCCGCCAAACACTCGGTATTTAGAGTGGGAATTACGGGTCTTGCGGGGGCTTCCGTGGCCGAGTGGTTAGAGCATTGCGCTCAATATCACACGGCCTCTCACCTCTGCCGGCGCGAGTTCAAATCCTGCTCGCGCCGGGAAGTGAGAAAGTTTCCCAGTTTACTTTCGGAAGGTCGGTGGTCTCTTCCCAGGTATATAATAGTATCTGGGTTCTCTCTTCCACCAATGAAAACTGGGCGCCACCAGATAACTGAAAAATTGTTGAGTGTGGCGGAAAACACCAATCAATCCAATACGGGTCTTGTGGATGACCTTTAAAATGGAGGTTCCACAGGCGTTGGCATGTTAAAGAACCCACACTACTACGGCCCTGAGCGCTAAGCATAGATCTCAATTTGTGTGGTTTCACCTCCAATTGAGGACGTCGCAATATGAGTTAAAATTTCACGAAGAGACGTAAAATAAAAAGCAACAGAAAGATTAGAAAATGATAAAGTTTCGATGGGTTGTCGTACCTACTGTTTTTAATCAAATATAGGTTAAAGAGCACCGTAATTCGAATATATTCATTTAGAGTCTACTAGTGTTCGCCAATGATTGATGGTATATTTGTTAAAACGTATTTATATTGTTCGGAATATGTGCAGAAACGTGTGTACACAGTAACTAAAAGACACCTGAAATCCTGTACTGTTAGTTAATTAAAACACAGACTTTACTACCCCTTTATCACTGTAATCAGTGTGTAAATGCGCTAATAACTTTGAATATTCACGGACATTTAGTATGATCTGATGAACTTGCAAGGAATATAACACACTGTATATAAGATGTAAACAGAATTCAAATCATGAATGTTTGAGTGGAGACCTACATTGCTATATTAGAATAAAATGAAGTTTTCCCACAATATATTAATTTTGATGAAATTTTCTGATCCGCAGGGATGCTATGATATTACCAATTCTGGACGTTTTGACAAGCGTTTTCGCCGGCTGCGTGGTGTTTGTGACGTTGGGTGTTATGGCCCATGAAGCTGGTGTACCTGTTGATAAAGTTGTTGATAGCGGTAAGTGAGCGTTTGTGATTATATGAATGTAATATTGATCAATATACAACCAATTATAAGAATTTCAAGGAAAGATTCTTTACTTTAAAAAAACTGCTGTGAGAGTGCAATGCGCTTTAACTTTTAGATACTTTAGTAAAACAATGAGGTGTGACTGTTGTCATCATTATGCATATGGCGTGATCGTCATCTCTATAGTCCAGTGGGGATCCAGGTTGGAATAGGTCCTCAGTACCCCTTGCTTGTCGTAAATGGCAACTAAATGGGGGCGGTCCTTCGGATGAGACCGCAAAAACCGAGGTCCTGTGTCACAGCAGGTGTGTTACGTTAAAGATCCCTCCCTACCAAAGGCCATAAGCGCCGAGCATAGGTCTAAATTTTGCAGCCCTTCACCGGCAATGGTGACGTCTCCATATGAGTGAAATATTCTTGAGTGGGGTGTTAAACAATATTCAATCAATCATCTCTCTAAATAACAAATTTCATTTTTTTAAAATATACATCAACACCAAGTGAAACAAGAGGTACTGTGAGCAATGCTCACTAAGAATACCCCCCGCCTACCCCAATCTCCCAAAGGGTGTTGATAATAGGTATAAACTACCTCTTTTCTGAGTGTAAAAAACAAATGGCATGACAAACCGAACCATATTGCTACTTCGATGTCCAGTGCGCGTGACCTTTGACCTTTTGACCCCAAAATCGATAGGGAACATCTTCCTCCCATGGGTAGTCCATATATATGATATGGTGACTGTAGGTTGAAAGGATAACGCTTTAGAGCCCGGAAACCATATTGCTACTTCGATGTCCAGTGCGCTTGACCTTTGGACCCCAAAATCGATAGGGAACATCTTCATCCCATGGGTAGTCCATATATATGATATGGTGACGGTAGGTGGAAAGGATAATGCTTTAGAGCCCGGAAACCATTGCGTCTACAGACGGACGGACGGACAGACAGACGGACAACCCGATTCCAGTATACCCCCCCCCCCCCCCAACTTGTTGCGGGGGGTATAATGACTGATGAACGCGTTTTGCGGTCTATAATATACACATTTACAACCATGTTACGTAAAGTAAGAACACTAAACGGAAGAGCAGACGGGTGATCACATGAATTCCTCATTGACAGAGAAGGTCAGCGGTTTCTTTTGGGTTTGTGTAATGATTCACTGAAAAAACTTTTTAAAAAAATTACAGTCAGCTTTTCATTAATTTCTTGTGCTTAATACGACAAGGATAAAGGAAAATTGACATAAATTGTCTCTAATGCGTCGGCAGTTCACATAAACCGCGCGGGTCGGTTACATCTTACCAAGTACTGTCAACTGCTTTACGCATTATTGACAAATAAATTCGAAAATATAGAACAGAAATATTGAATGTACATAGTTGAAGCTCTCTTGTGTAAGAACAGATTTGATAAGGAAAATAACAATTAAATATAAATATAAGACAATATGTTATATTTGTTTCCCTCTAGGTCCAGGAATATCATTCATCGCTTACCCTGAGGCAGTTTCTAAGCTCCCCTTTCCCCAGATATGGGCAGTTCTCTTCTTTTTCATGCTCTTCATTGTCGGACTTGATAGCCAGGTAAAACGTATTGTAACTGTGTAGAACATTTTGTTCACATGTGTCATTATAAGAGGTGATCCTATCCGTTTTGTATACAGGATTGAGGAAAGGCAGCATTTCTAATGATACAATTTGTTTTTAAATGAATGATGCAAAAAATGAAATAATCTAATTCAGAACATACTCCATATAGCTGAAATTTGTTTCGGTGTGATGACTGACTTGTGTTTTTTAGATGGTTCATATTCAGACTTTGACAGCTGCTCTTCTGGATAATTTCCCGAAAGCTTTAAACAAATGGAATACTGTATTAACCGGAGTATTGTGTTTGGTTAGCTTTCTACTAGGAATCCCTTGTATCACACAGGTATGTAGGAACACACACAAGGCAAAGTGGTGGTCTCCATCCAAGCTCATATGTCATCTTCATTTTGTTTTCATTTTATTAAAAGTACAATTTCTGATAATAACTATGAAGTAAAGCTCCCTTAAACTCTTCTCTAGTTATCCAGACTGTTAAAGTCGGTGTTTACTCCTGGTTTTCACTGGTGTGGTGAGATAACTTCTAAAATGTGGGTCAATCGTGACAAAAGTGGAAGCTCAACTTGATCTGTAAATCGCTGCCTATGTTTACGTCGTGTAGGTTTGACGCGAGGCTCGAACTCACGACCTCCCGGTTACGACGCGAACGTTCTACCATGTCGCTACCGCGACCGATGGATGTGTAATGGTTATATAAACACGAGATAATATATACAAAACATCGTTCAGCTATTGCTTGCGAGAGGATTGACCCTTCGAGTTTGCAATATGTATAACAGCATTGCGCTGTCAATCACGGAACAGATGTTACAACCTATCATTGGGTCAAATGCTGTCTGACGTGTTTCATACCGATTGTTAGGCCGTTCTTATACACTGATTTTGACTACGGATAACTCCGATTACCTGTTCAGGATATAGGGTTCCCGGCGGGTATGACCAGTCTACAGGGGATGCTTACTCCTCTTAGGCACCTGATCCCACCTCTGATGTGTCCAGAGGTCCGCGTTTGCCCAACTATCTATTTTGTATTGCTTATAGGAGTTATGAGATTGATCACTTTTCGTTATCTACTGTTTGGGGCAACATGAAAAACAAGGACGGTCTTTACAAATTATGCAGACTTCAAAAGCGAGCTGCTAGATTGATTTTAAATAGAAATTTGTATACATCTACAATATAAATGATGCAGCAACTCAGGAGGAAGCATCTGTAGGACTATTTTGTAAATAGAACTATCGTTCTTGTCTTTAACGTTTTACATGGTCTATCTCCCGATTATTTATATGTTGTTCAGTATGTTCACGGAATTAGCCGTTGATCTACCAGATTAAGTCAAACTAATTCATTATATATCCAGAGGGCAAAGACACAATATTCTAAAAGATCTTTTACAATTTGCGGTTCACAGTTATGGAATAATATGCCAGGATTGTTTTTTTATATATATTACCCAACATTGGAAGCTTATAAATCCGCTTTTCTTGACCTTAACATCATCGAGTCTATATCTAATTGATATGGTAGTGTAAAGCTTGTCTTTCAAGAATGTTAATTTTACTCCATTGTGTTTTATATTTGTAGGGAGGTGTGTACGTTCTAACGCTTATAGACTGGTACTGTACCAGTGTGTCGGTCATGCTGTTAGCACTCATAGAAGTAACGTCATTGGCCTGGTGTTATGGTACAGTATTAAAAGATGTTTTTAAAAACACATGCTATTGTAAATATATTAAAGTAAAATAAATTCATTAAGAAAATGATGATAATGAATCTTTTTTTCTAAAAGTTATATCTAGTTGAAGTAATTTTATGGTCTTATGTCTATATTATCCTGTGATATTTTTATTATGCCCCCTTTTCAACCTTATACGAGTTGTGAGATTTATCACTGTTCGTTATCTTCACCTTTCACTCGTCGTTAGGTGGGTCGGTAGACCAAATGTCCGCTCAATATATTTAGAACCATTCATTTCGTCGTAATGATATTTCATGCAGGGATTGAAATTAAGTAGCCAAACGGGCTACCAACTTTCAAATTTCACCAGCCCAGAATGGGATTTACCAGCCCATATAACGAAAAACACATTTTGTCAGAAACATTCACTTTATTATTTATTATTCACTGCATTTACTCTAACTCATGTTCTATTTCATTTTCCATGTTTGGGGAACGTGCAAAACATGCCTAGCTCATCGTCTAACTCCAACCACGGTCTGTTTTCCTTCCACGAAATTTTCTCTTTCTTGTTAGTTCGTAGTTTTTATTTTTTCTGTCTTTCGTTTATTTGTGGGATCGGGAGCCTTTAGCCCTTCAACAAATCCCTACATGATGCTTTTCGGATTTTCTTAATCGGGCTAATCTTCGCCCATGTGCGACTTAACTAACAGGAAACATACCACGCAACGTAAATGTAGATACCCAAATGCACAATTTAAAATTCCGTAATATTGCTACGTAAGACACCTTGTGAAAAAAATCGTATAGAGCTTCGCCGATGGTATTTTTTATTATTTTATTTAAAAAGATAAAAAACACAAACTATGATTTCAATGAGAAACCATGTTTATTACCGATATCAGAACATTGGACATAGAGGAAATTCTGGTCGCCAACCGGGCCGGTGCCTTACGAAGTTTTCGTTGCCCGTACCAATATTTAGTCGCCACGGGCGACCGTTAATTTTAATCCCTGTCACGTGTGACTTGGTTACGAGTAGAAGAGGACCTCAATTTATTTTAAGGTCAAGGGTCAATCTACATAGGAAGATGCTGTCCTCTCAATATCTTGAGATAACTTGACAGACATTAAACTTGGTACACTGATAAATTGTGTGGAGTAGATGACCCGTCCTGATTTTGAGGTCACATGGTCAAGGGTCAAAACTGAACATAGGAATCTACTGACCACTCAATGTTTAGAGAACCTTTTGCTTGACAGACATTGAACTTTGTACACTGGTACATCTTTTGGAGAAGATGACCCCCGTTGATTGTGAGGTCACATGGTCAAAGGGCAAGGATCAAATTGGATATAAGAATATACTGTCTGCTCAATATCTTGAGAACCCTTTGCTCGACAGACATCAAACTTGGTACATCGTAAGGAGTAGATGACCAATATTGATTTTGGGGTCAAAGGTCAAACTGGGCATAGGAAGATACTGTCTACTCAATATATTGTGAAATCTTTGCTTGACATACATCAAACTTGGTACACTGGTCCATTTTCAAGAGATGAATCCTACTGATTTTGAGGTCAAAGGTTAAGGGTAAAACTCGACATAGTAAATTACTGTCTGCACAATTTCTTGAGAACCCTTTGCTTGAGACATCAAACTTGGTACACTGGTACATCGTAGAGAGTAGATGACCTCTATTGATTTTGAGGTCAAAGGTTAAGGGTCAAACGGGACAAAGGAAGATACTGTCCATTCAATATATTGAGAACCCTTTGCTTGACAGACATCAAACTTGGTAGACTGTTTCATCATAAGTGACCCTTATAAACTTTGGCTTCATATGGTCAAGGTTTAAACTACAGATACATGTAGTAAGATATTATCTCCGATATTTAAGACTAATATGCTTGATTGACACCAAACTTAGTACACTGGTACAGCATAAGGAGTATATAACCCTTATTGATTTTTAGGCCACATGGTCAATCCTCTCTGGACATGGATAGATATTGTCTGCTCAATATCTTGAATTGGTTGATTGATTGATTTGATATTGTTTAACATCCCACTCGAGAATGTTTCACTCATATGGAGACATCACCACTGCCGGTGAGGGGCTGCAGAATTTAGGTCTATGCTCGACGCTTACCGCCTTTGAGCAGGAATGGATCTTTATCGTGCCACACCTGCTATGACACGGGACCTCCGTTTTTGCTATATCATCCGAAGGACTGTCCCATTTATTCGCCTCTTACGACAAGCAAGGGGTACTGAGGACCTTTTCTAACCCGGATTCCCACTGGACTCTTGAATTACTTTGGCTCTACTATCAATCAAATCATGCATGTGTTTAACCATTTTCATTGGGGCATATATGTTTCACAAACATTTCTTGGTTGAAAAGAAAGCACAACGTTGTGAATCTGTGCCACATTGAATATAGAAATGCAAGATGGGTACAAATTGACATGAATCTGACAAAATACACAATAGCGTAAAATTCTAATGAACGCATAAACATATACAAGACATTTTAATTTGAACTTATTTTATTTTATAATACATAAAATGGATTGGATACAAGTTTTGCAACTACACAATGATCCTCTCCATTATACTTAAATACAATGCATTTCTAAAGGCTAAAACTGTCATACAAACACTTTAAAATCCAGCTATATATTTTGAAAATTATACTATTCAAACCTTAAATTATCTACAATGTACTTGTGTACAGAGGGGAAAAATTCTATTTGAATCGTGTGGTAGTGCTTTGTTTCCCCATAACATGCAGTGAGTATCTATAATATGTACTTGCTCAATTTGCAGTAGTTCGTTAAAAGGATTGTTTCTCGCATGGCTATATATTTCATATGTTAAATATAATATTTTCAAGATATTGCGCAAACCTCAGGATTGATTGATTGGTTGTATCTTGCTTAACGAATGGAGACGTCACTAAGACCGGTGAAGGGCTTCAAATTTAGGCCTATGCTCGGCGCTTACGGCCATTGAGCAGCGTGGGTTCGTTAGCGTGCCACGCCTACTGTGATACGGGACATCCGTTTTCAAGGTCATCTCCGAGGACCCGTGACATTCACACTTGATGCCGAGCGTTTGGCGGTGAAACTCTCACTACGTGTTTTAACGACTTGGGTCTGTCACGGCCGGGATTCGAACCCCAGCCTACCGCATGCGGGGCGAACGCTCTAACCTTTCGGCCATTAATCGCAAATCAATTCAATTGCTCATGAAACTAATTCAGATATTCATGCCTGGTTTGTAGTTGAACACAATCCCATCTTTACGCTTTTTAATGTAAAAGATTGATTGATTGAGGTTTTACGCCGTTTTGGCAATATTTCAGCCATTTTACGGCGGTTAGCTAATTCAATTATGTTTGGTCGTGAGTGTTTGAGTTTCCCTGACGGCCCCCAGTGAGCCTACTTTTTTTCGAACATCAGGGAAACGATCTTTTGCGTGCCAAGGGGGTTGCAATCCTTGACACGGGACACCATTTAACGGACATCCGCCGGGCATAAAATTTAAAAATGCATGTTTATAAACAGGTTAAAAAAACAATTCGTGTATGTAAACAGTTGCATTATAAAAATTTTCCAATTTTTCTGTAAAAGTTGCATTCTTGTAAATATTGTATAATATAATGATTGTCGATATTTGTAAAAAGTTCTTTCATTGATTGCACACTATTAAAAGTTTATTTCGTATGGGCGTAAAATCACTACATTCTAAAAGAATGTGATGTATAGTTAATGACTCGTGTGATCCATTGTGATAAATATGACTCATGTGATCCAGTGTAATAGTCCCGTGAGGATCCGGGTTAGAATAGGTCCTCAGTGCCCCTTGCTTGTCGTAAGAGGCGACTAAATGGGGCGGTCCTTCGGATGAGACCACAAAAACCGAGGTCCCGTGTCACAGCAGGTGTGGCACGATAAAGATCCCTCCCTGCTCAATGGCCATGAGCGCCGAGCATAGGCCTAAATTTTTGCAGCCCTTCACCGGCAGTGGTGACGTCTCCATTTGAGTGAAATATTCTGGAGGGGGACGAAAAACAATAATCAATCAATAAAACTTCACTGCCTTCAAAAGTGCATAAACTGATGACAGGCTTTAAATAATAGGTGTATTAACATTAAAACATCTACAAGTATGCGTTTAGATTTTATACAGTATCGGCAAACTTAGACATAAATACTATATATTAAGTTTGGCCCTACCCTGGGGTCAGAACTCTTACTTTGGGGATCATCAAATTTACAATTTTGGTAAAAGACTGCCTGCTCTATCCATTTCTTTTCAATTTAAAAATGTTTATTCACACATTTAATAACTGACCATTTTGGCCCCACCTGGATACCAAAACGCCTGTATGCAAGTCCATATGGTTTTTAGGTGTGGATAGAATTTACAAAGATTTGGAAATGATGATTGGATACAGACCAAACCCAGTATGGAAAATCATGTGGCTATGCATATCGCCTCTGGTTGTATTGGTAATGCTTTCTATCGCTTTTTAAACAGTCAACAATGTTCCTAATATCGCTGTGCAGTATCTGTTATTACTATAATTTAAATATATATTATTCATAAAGATAAAAAGGATGTGACTGTAGGCAATGTTTAATATTCTTTATACCTGTACATGTAGATATATTTTTAAAAGCAAATAAATAGACACTCAAGAAATTTAGAATGCAATAAGTGGTGTTTGTGTCCCAACTGATTCCATACGTAAGAGCTTGTTCTGCGTTCGATCAGTTTTTAAATCGAAGCAGGCTACTGGCAAACAAATTGATGTTGCAGGGGTTTCTAAAGTCAGCATTTCTCAAGTTCTATGGTCGTTATAACGATCTAGTTTGCCAATTTAGTCTATCATTGGGTTAAATGCTGTCTCACGTGTTTCATACTGATTGTTAGGCCGTTCTTGGCACATTGATTTTGACTACGGATACCCCTGTTTACCTGATCTAAGATACAGGGCACATGGCGGGTGTGACGGTCGAAAGGGGATGCTTACTCCTCCTAGACACCTGATCCCACCTCTGGTATATCCAGGGGTCCGTGTTTGCCCAACTCTATTCTGTATTGCTTGTGAGATTGGTCACTGCTCGTAATCTTCTCCTTTCATATAGCTCACAGCGGGTGTGATTGGTCGACAGGGGATGTTTATTTCTAGGCACCTGAACCCACCTCTAGTATATCTAGGGGTCCATGTTTGCCCAACTATCTATTTTGTATTACTTATAGAAGTTATGAGATTGATCACTGTTCGTTATCTTCACCTTTATAGGAGTTATGAGATTGATCACTGTTCGTTATCTTCACCTTCATAGGAGTTATGAGATTGATCACTGTTCGTTATCTTCACCATTATTCTATTTCTGTGTAGCTCATCTGGATAGTGAGTCTGGTTCGTTACTCCCCCGTGACGTACGGTGAATACAAATACCCAACATATGCCGTGGGGATAGGATGGTTGATCGCCATATCGTCATTAGTATCTATACCTGTAGGAATTATATCAACACTCTTAAACACAGGAGATAACTCGGAACCTCTTCTTCAAGTAAATTTTGAGCTTCTAATCTCTCCAATATTCTTGTATTCCTAGACCAATTTATTTCAATGAAATATTAATGCATTTCTACAGAGATTTCGGCATTCTATACGACCAACTCAGAAATGGAAACCCTCGAGACAACCTTCACTTGAAAACTTGGAGATGAGGAAAACACTTATTTAATCTAAATTTACTTAATTGTTTCTCTAAACATGTGATAGGTATTACATAATATCTTTTTCCTTGTAAAGGCCACACAAATATGTTTATGAGATAAATTACAATTGAATCCTTAACAACCAGGAAGTGATGTCTGTAAATCAAATAAAGGTTTTTGTAGTAATGTGCGTTGTATTTTATGCAAGAGAGTGAAATACTTAACTTCAGAAGCATTGCGAGCTTGGAATATAGTCGTCCAAAAGTTAAGAGATAAAAAGAAACAACAAGAGTGCCGCAAACGGTACAATATACGCCCGTCGGACTGTGAAATTCAACCTGGAAGCATGTTATGCACTCTGAATTGATACAACACACATTCTGAATAGAAAAGCATTAAAGTGTGTCATGGTGCACCAATCCATCTGACATGTGAACTGATCATGTATTTCTCCGAGAGGGAGGTTGTGACAAAACGTCCGTGCAATATATATCTATGATGATAAAAAGTCCAGGAACCCATTTGATCTACTTCTAGCCCTAAAGTAGGTCATGGTGCAACAATTAAGTTGAAATGTGAACTGATTATGTATTTCTCCGAAAGGGAGGTTGTGACAAAATTTCAGAACAATAGCTTTGACCATACAAAAACAATCTGGAAAACTGTTTGACCTACCTCTACCCATAAAGTCGGTCATAGTGCACCAATCCAGCTGAAATGTTAACTGCACTTGTATTCCTCCAAGAGTAATAAGCCTATGACTAAATATGAGGGCAATATCTGTATTCGTTATGAAAACAGCCCGGAAAACTTTGACCTATTTTCAGCCCAAAAGTAGGTCAGGGATGGACCAATCCAGCTGAAATGCAAACTTAGCTTGTATTCCTGTGAGGAAGCCTTTGACTACATGTAAATATCGGCGCAATATATCCGCAATGAAGAAGAATTAATGACGTATTATATTATGGCGCAGTTCGTGCGTCTGTCTGGATAGCTCTCCGTCCGTCTGGGTCATGTTTTCCAGACCTTTTTCCTGTAACGGATGCATGTACAACTTTGAAATTTTGTCACAATTTCTCCTTCAAGAATTGTTAGAATGATTTGCATTTCAGCTGGATTGGTCCATCCTTGACCTACTTTAAGGCTATCAGTAAGTCAAACAGTTTCTCGGACTTGTTGTCCACCACCGCAACGCGGAAGGGGACATAAAAATACCGGTGTCCTTGCGTCCGTCCCACTTCACTTTGTGGACGCAACTCCTCAGAAACCGCTCAACGGATTTTGTTCATATTAAGTAGGATTGTTAGTCACCATGTGTAGTTGATCCTATTTTGCTGCTATTTTGATTCGACAAGTTTTATGCCCCCTTTCAAAGAAGAGGGGCATATTCGTTTGGACCTGTCGGTCGGTCTGTCGGTAGACCACATGTTGTCCGCTCAATATCTTGAGAACCATTCACTTGATCGTAATGATATTTCATATGTGGGCTGGTTATGAAAAGAAGAGGACCCCTATTGTTTTTCAGGTCAAAAGCTTAAATGTTAAGGGTCAATCTACTCTGGACATAGGAATATAATGTCCGCTCAATATCTTGAGAACCCTTTGCTTGACAGATATCAGACTTGGTACATCTTAAGGAGTAGACGACCCCTATTGATTTTGAGGTCAAGGGTCAAACTGGACATAGAAATATATTGACCACTCAATATCTCGAGAATCCTTTGCTTGACAGACATCAATTTTGATTTTGAGGTCACATGGTCAAGGGTCAAACTGGACATAAGAATATACTGTCTGCGCAATATCTTGAGAACCCTTTGCTTGACAGACATCGAACTTGGTACACTGTTACATCTTCATGAGAAAATGACCCCTATTCAATTTGAGGTCACATGGTTCAAGGTCAAGGGTCAAACTGGACATAGAAATATACTGTCCGCTCAATATCTTGAGAACCCTTTGCTTGACAGACATCAAACTTGGTACACTGGTACATCATCAGGAGAAGATGACACCTATTGATTTTGAGGTCACATGGTCAAAGGGCAAGGGTCAAACTGGACATAGGAATATAGAGTCCTCTCAGTATCATGAGAATATTTTGCTTGACAGACATCAAACTTGGTACACTGGTACATGTTCAGGAGAAGATGACTACTAATCATTTTGAGGTCACATGGTGAAGGGTCAAACTGGACATACGAATATACTGTTTGTTTAATATCTTGATAACCCTTTGCTTGACAGACATCAAACTTGGTACACTGGTACATCTTCAGGAGTTGATGACCCCTGTTGATTTTGAGGTCATATGGTCAATCCACTCTGGACATAGGAAGATATTATATTGTCTGCTCAATATTTTGAATTAATGATACTACTCTCAATTAAATGATGTGTGTGTGTATAACCCTTTTCAATTTTGCACCATGGGGGGGGGGGGGGGGGGGGGGGGCATTTGTGTTTTACAAACAGCTCTTGTTACAGGAGTTATGGTACTTTGTTGAATTTGTACATGCTACACTATAGGAATACTTTGTGGACGCAACTCCTCCAAAACCGCTCAACGAATTTTGTTCATAATTTGTAGGATTAATAGTCATCATGTGTAGTAGTACATGTTACACTATAGGAACACTTTGTGGACGCAACTCCTCCGAAACCGCTCAACGGTGTGTTAGTTTGCATTTCAGCTGGATTGGCCTACAAATAGGTCAGTTTTCCAGGCTTTTTTCATTATGGATACAGATATTACCCTGAAATTTAGTCACAGACTTTCTCTTCGAGGATTCCAAGTTCAGTTTGCAATTCAGCTGGATTGGTCCATCTTTGACCTACTTTTGCGCTAAAAATAGGTCAAACCATTTTCCGGGCTTTTGTCATTATGGATACAGAAAATTAGTCATAGGCTTACTCTTGGAGGAATACAAGTGCAGTTAGCATTTCAGCTGGATTGGCGCACTACAGTACTTTAGGAGTGGAAGTAGGTCAATTTTCCAGATTTTTTTTTTATATCGTTACAGGTATTGCTCTGAAATTTAGTCCCTCCCCTTCAGAGAAATACATAATCAGTTCACATTTCCAACATTTCAACTGAGTTGGTGCACCATGACTTACTTTAGGGTTAAAAGTACATATATGTAGGTCAGATAATTTCCTGGACTTTTTATCATCATAGATAGATATTGCATTGACACTTGTCACAACTTCACTCTCAGAGAAATACATAATCAGTTCACATGTCAGATGGATTGGTGCACCATAACCCACTTCAAGGCTCTTCTATTTAGAATATGTGTTGTGTCAATTCAGAGTCCACAATATGCTTCCAGGTTGAATTTCACAGTCTGACGGGCGTAAATTGTACTGTTTGCGGTACTCTTGTTATGATTATAAAATTTGCATTAGCAAAACTCGAAGTGCAAGCGAGATGTGTATCAATTTTTAGCGGAGTTGCGTAGCAAATCTTGGCTTTTAAATTGGAGAAGGATGGGCGTTCAGTCGGCGTCCACAATTAGCTTGTCCGATCTCTAACTTTCATACTACTAGGGACATCTTTGTGAAACTTACATAACGTGATATCGTCCAAAAAGGGAAAGTTCCTATTAATTTTGAGGTCACTGTCACTAAATGCCATAGATCTGAGCTTGTCCGGTCTCTAAAATTCCCACTACTTGGTCCGTCTTTGTCAGACTTGCATATTTTGATCACATCCAAAAGAGGAAGGTTCCTATTTATTTTAAGGTCAAGGTCTCTTTTTTCACTATATGCTGTAGATTTGAGCTTGCCTCTTTTATACATGTACTTGCTGCTGCATGTTTATCAGACTTCAAATCCTGATAGGTTCGAATCTCGCTCGCACCGGTAAGTGAGAAAGTTTTCCAGTTTACTTTCGGAAGGTCGGTGGTCTTTTCCCAGGTACATTCAGTGGCGTAGCTTCCATTGAGGCTGCCTCGGTAAAAAAAAAAAAAACAACCTTTTACGTTGTTAAAATGTCGATAACTGACCCCCTGCCTCGGTAATATTCGAACCCAAGCTACGCTTATGACATTGTATCTGTGTTCTCTCTTCCACCAATAAAAACTGGGCGCCACCAGATAACTGACAAATTGTTGAGTGTGGCGGAAAACATCGATCAAATCCTGATGACATTCAAGATTCGTGTTGATTTTGAAATCCATAGGTGAAGGTCATTATCACACTAAATACCTATTGCGGTCATTCAAAGCTTCATACTTATAAATTATATTAAATACGTGCATGTTTTTACTTCGTGAATGTAAGCGTGCATATTTTTCCAAACTGCAACTCGGCCATATGCATCTTTGATGCGTTTTAACGATTTTTCCGTTAATACGTATGAAGGTATATCGTAGAATAATGACCGCAGTATTCCTTTGATCTTTGCAATAACCATGATAGAATTATTATTATTATTATTAATATTTATTATACATTTATCTACCGCTTTATCTAATGAAGACAATTACCTTAAAGCGTTTTACATGTAACACAATGAAATCAAATTAAAACAAAGAACAATAAATACATAACAAAAGGCAGAAAATAATACTAAAACTGAGGTTGGTTTTCTTTTTTGGTTTTGTTTTAAAAAGAACTGTATCCATAAATACCCAATTACAGATTAAATGAAAGTTTAAGAAGATGTGTTTGTTTGTGAAACACAAATGCCCATGATAATGGCCAAGGTCACAAGGACAAATATCTTGTCACAAGAAATGCTCATGTACAATATGAAAGCTCAAATATTTACCAATAGAAGTTATGACCAATGTAAAAAAAAAAAATTAAAATAGGTCAAATGTCAAGGTCAAAAGGTTTACTACCAACGGAGAGGTCTTGTCACAAGGGATACTCATGTGAAATATCAAAGCTCTATCACTTATATACTGTTCAAAAGTTATTAGCAAGGTTAGAGTTTCAGATAGAATGACGGACAGGACCAAAAACAATATGTCGGGGGCTTAAAAAGATATGTAGTAAGTTTGTGTTTTAAAAACGCTAATGAACCTTCGTCACATTGTGTAATTAATATATGCATAATTGATATTACATAATTAATGATATATTCGCGTACAATAGAATACATTTTTCCTACATCTTATTGAAATAAGATGCACCTTATTTCAATATAAAATGTCATGATTACCTCAGTCATATTATATTATCACATCTAACATGTTGAAAATAATAACCTTGAAGCATATCGTTGTAGTTTTGTAAATGGTGAATATATCAAAAGTGATGCCAATCTCGTAGGTGTTAAAAAGACGACATATTATTGACTGCAGTTTCAGTTTATATGAAAATCATCAGACTGAAAAACGATGTCTGACCAATTTTCCATTTTACTTGCGATAAACACCCATAACAAGAATAGATATGGGTTACCCAAAAAAAAAAGATATTCGACTTTTAATTTACTTGAATTTTCACTATGCCCAGCTGATCTCTAAGAAAAGACTGCACTTGTTATGAAACTGGTGTATAGTCCTTCATGTCCGTAGCAAATACCGTCACCAGTCTTTTGTCACTAGCAAACAGTGCACACACCGGTGCTTGCAAGACATATGAAAAAATGGATAGATGGCACAAATACGGTACAAAGATATGTATGCTTTGTTGTCGAATGATAAAGAAGGAAATCAAGGAAGTTGGGGATTAGCAAATTTATTAAAATACAGCAGAAAAGTATAGCTTTAAAAATACTACATGAGAATGCGTATACCTATTAATACAACTTATTGGGGCACATACTTTGTGCAGGCTTAATTTTTGCTAAAAATGATCAAACCAGTCTTATTTCATCATTCTTCCCAAATTTTTCCTTTTATATCTGTATGGAAATTTAAAGCAAAGACATGAAAAAATTGAAATCTCTCGGAATAAATACAATTGTCTCTAATTTTTACCATGTAACAAATTAATGTGAACTTTAGAATGGCAAAAACAAGAAGGATTGGTGTAATCTACACTTTCTCCAAAATTTGTGTATGGTATAACCTTAACAGCAAAGGAACCCTTTAAAAAATAAATAGACATGTATATGTCACACTGAATACATTGCAAATATGGTCCGAATCCAGGTGTTGAGTGTTGTATACGCATTCCGTCATTAAACAACGGAAAAACCCCACATAAATTAATGATTAACATTCTCTCTCAGAAGAAATTGTATGATAATTAACGAACAATATTCATCAAAGTAATATAATTGTTGCAATAGTATAATCAATCGTGAAAAGATTTTCAATCGAAGAATGACCTATATATTTTCGTGCAATACACTGAGGAGGCAGCTAGCGTAGGAATATGAACACTTCTTATATACATTTCTGGGGGGAAAGTGATTTTTCTTAAAACATTTGACTTTAATTTTGTTTTCTCCCACGTATTACATACACATCGATATTCTATACATTTGTTGTAATCCGTATCTGCTGATCATGAATGGAACTATATTTTTTCAGAGCAATTGTGTGAAGAGTACCTGAATCCAGTAATATATCTTGAATATATAGTATGCACTGATCGAATATATTAAAAAGTGGAACGTCATCCGAGTCATTCTGGATGCAACACACGTAGAGTTTTGTAACCCAACCCCCCGATCAATGTGAAGGCCATAGCAGAAGGCGAGAAATATTAAAACAGCTATACACCACGACCTTCTCGTGTTACAGCGTCACTGCAGCAGACGGCAGTCGTGTGTTACATGTATATCCTCCAGCCAATGCATGAATTCATTTGGACTATTCGTCGGGAAACTGTTTACTCTGTTTTGTTTACATTTAATTTTACTTCGGATAAATTTCTCAACTCTCGATCTGCAGATGATAAGCAATTAGAACGGAACGGCAACACTGTATTTGCAGTCTTTGATTGATTGATTAAATATTGTTTAACGCCTCTCTCGAAAATATTTCACTGATATGGAGACGTCACCACTGCCGGTGATGGGCTGCAAAATTTTGGCCAATACTCGGCGCTTACAGCTTTGAGCAGGGAGGGATCTTTATCGTGCCACACCTGCTGTGCTACGGAACTTCGGTTATTGCGTTCTTATCCGAAGGACCGCCCCATTTAGTCGCCTATTACATGTACGACAAGGGTACCAAGGACCTATTCTAACCCGTATCCCCACAGGATGGCAGTCTTTGGCATGGCTTTACTTGATAAAATATATTTCCACGTAAAGCTGACAATCACTATATTAATATGTTAACATCAGTAATGCATCTTATTTAATGAAATGCATGATCTATGACTTTGAATAGTTATGTTGTACATACATGTAGGATCACCAATCATCCAATATTTCAATCAATAATTCACTCAATAGTTCAGTCCATAAATCTATAATTCAATCAATCAATATTTCAATCAGTGTGTGTATCAATATTTTCAATGGCTCAATATCAATTAGTCAATTAGATAAGCCCAATTATTGACCACGGACCTAGAATGAAACAAAATATGTGGCAGGCTTAACAAAATTCAGCCAGCAAACTGTTTCCATCAGTCGCCAATTTCATTTCTTCTGCTATTAGATCATGAACAGTGTCGCAAAAAGACAGCCAATTAGTAATCAATTGAAAATATACATATATCGTTTTCTGTTATTATCGTAAGTACCAAGGATTAAGGAAAAGATAATCTAATGATTGCGAGAATCCAACTGATGGCAATGAATGCTATGTCTGTTAATATAATTAATTATTTTTAATTTATTAAGTCTATATTTGCTACTTCGTGTATTATGGATGAGTTCTTTGGACGAATAGGACATGTCCTAATTCAAACAAGCCTAAAATCAAACGCATGTAGTCTGTGGTGCAAATACGTTTGTAGATTTAGTAGAGTATCTGTAGTATGTGGTGTAAATACGTTTGTAGATTTAGTATAGTATTAGTGATAGGTATATATTTGTGTTGTTGTTTAGTTATTCTTTGTTACCATAGCCACATTACGGAAAACTTCTCGTTTGTTCTGAAAAAAGGACAGGTCGTCTAAAAAATTTCTCGAAGAGGCGCAATACAAACAAAGCTTTGGTCGCGATATATCAAAGACGTAAAAATGGGTAACGACTGCTTCTTCGCCTAACGCCCGGCATTCGAAATGAAGAGACCCGTGTCACTACAGGCGTTGACCCGACTAAGCACCCTCACTGCCTCACTGCTACGGCCTTGGGCACCATGTATACATGTACATCAAATCGTAGCACTTCACCTAAAGCTGGTGACGTCTTTCTTTGTAATTCATTTATATTTTGCTTTCACAATAAATAAACATTTATATATTTACAACGTATGATGGTGATGTCTTTATATCAATGGAAAATTCTCGAAGAGACGTAAAACGAATTAACAATATTGCTTGTTGACGAGTGGCTCAGTCACCACATCAGGAAGTAGACTTCACATTACTGCTTAATTTAATTGTAAAAAAGTTAAGTCTTAATCTAGATACATGTATCATACTGTAACAATCTATACTTATATACTACAACAATCTATAAGTACTATACGACAACAATAAACTCCTAAACGGTTGCTGCAGAGTTACTGCTTGCACCTTTGATAATAAGATGAAGTTCGTAAGCTAAAATAGAATTTTACTCGTAATATTAATTTAAAATCTACTTTTGTTTACTACTACCCTGAAATAGCAAAAATAAGAGTAAAGTGGCGGATCTAAGCGAGTTTTCTTCCTTAACAAATGACAACTTCAGATACTATAATTATTTTTTTATATTATTTATCGATGCTTGATCCTCATCTTACAGAAGAAATAAGATTTGATAATGGTTGAATAAATAAAATATGTCTTCGTTTCTTCAATCCATGATTTTAGTCTTGAATCGGCCTTATGGAAATTTCAAAAACGAAGCGCCCAGAAGTTGCCTCAACATCATAGACTATTAGGTCTACAACCACAACCACTCGCACATTCTCGGCAAGCCCAGAAACTACCCGAGAAGTTGCGATTTTTTAATAATATGATGATGTGTAGGTGAATACTTATAATAGTTTTGACTAGGCCCATATTTATCATTTTATTAAGATATAAAATTATATTACTTATATACATCTCATTCAACGAAGGACACCCCCCCCCCCCTCCCGAGACCAACAATCCGACACATTTTTTTAAAATACGATATTCATCAGATATTGTCCATGTTCTTAATTTTTCCGTGATTATAGAAGTCACTGTCACGACTTGTAATAATTTTTGATCAGTTACTGATATGTACAAACACATAGATAAACACAAAAGGGTTTTATTTTGACTAAACATGTTTTGTGATAACAGAGATCTTAGCAAGGAATAAGTCGAAAACTGTCCAATGTGTCATATATCAAATGGTCGGAGACTGTTCTGGGAAGTTTGTGCCTTATAACTTTAAAGTTGAAACATTTTTTTGAAATAAGGTTGTACACTACCCGGCAATGTCCAAGAAATTAGACCATTATTAACAATATAACAGTTTTTTGTTTGTCATCCATATAGTGTATTATGTTTTCCATTATTGCGTTTGACGAGAAGAAACCACGTGCATTCATAATTTTGCCCTTAAATTGTTACAATGTACAAAAACTACCATTATACAGTAGTTGGAATACTGTGTTTCAAAATTTGAAATTATGAACGACCGTTAATTTTGTCTTTGGTCAACTATTCGGCATGAAGGATTACGATTGCATTTGTAAAATCATTATCTAATTTTCAATACGGAGAGAGATCATTTATGTTACATAAGAAACATCTACATGTAATATGGAACTCCAAGTGACTTTCTAATAATCAGGTTTTTCTTTACTGTATATGATATCAATAAATGTAACATAACTAATGCACGCACTTATTAAAATTGTTCTTAAATTCATTTAGATTAAAGATATCGTTCATTCAATTCATGTGCGCAACAATTCAAACACACATTAAAAAGTCCTTCGTCTATGCAATATGATTTAATTGCGATTTCCCGCTTTTGCGCGGGGTTTGATAAAATGATGATGAACTTTTAAATTCCGATTTCGTGCAGAACTTGCTTAATGCTGTAATTCAATCCTAGTGCCCTCGTTACTGGAATAATAAGATATGTATACATCTGTTTTCAAATGATAGAAACCAGTATCAATGACGAAATCGAGGTAAAATATGTTTACAGACACTCCATCAGGCGTGTCTTTCCGTCAAGGTAAATTCTTTTGTAACACAGGACGCATGTAGCATGTGTTTGCAGTAGTGTTCTTCTCCAACAAGCTTTTCCTGAAATTCTCAATCCATCGCATTATGTCTGAAGAAGAAACCATGCAGCGAGGGAACTGGAAGAATTGGTGGGAATTCCTGTTTTCCTCTGTGGGGTGTTTGGTGGGACTTGGCAATATCTGGAGATTTCCCTACATCTGTTTCAAAAATGGAGGAGGTTTGTTAAAATTTATTAAAATATTAGCGATGTCTTAATGATGAAAAATTGGGTTCCATACCTAGCACAAGTTCTTCCCAACTGATGACATGAAGAGTTTAGTAATCTTTTTTTTTTTTTTACCAAAACTTATTAAAAGAATTAATTAACCTAGTCCGTAAAACTATATGATGCAGCTAGTGTTAGAGTTAGCATAGGAATTCACACGTTTTTGCACTAGGTCTTCTGTTTTACCTATTCTAGTGATCAGAATGGTCAACACTGTTCAATAACTGACGTAAGACTGATAAGAATGTAGATCAATTGTTTGGATTGTGGTTTTTAAGATGTGCTAATTTTTCCTGAAAGAATATAATTTCGAACTTGACCATCGGGGCTGCTGGTTGACTCTAGGAGGAAATTTTGATTGGTTAGATGAATCTATCAACTAATTGCAAGGTTTCCTTTGTAATTGGAGTACGTTAAAAACTTTATGTGACATTATCATAGAAATCTTGGAATGTTGATAAAACTTATGAGAACATTGTTGTTCAGAAGATCTACTAAGCCTCAATTGATGAACCACTTCACGTAGCACTATCAAAATAGACCGGACACCCCACTCGTGTTTACCGTCCTCGGTCTCAATAACAGATGTCAACCAAAAAGCAGGAAAATATAAATATTGCCTTTGATTCTGTGCATATTTGCTGTTATATTCATCTCGCTGTCATATTTTTTTAATGGACTGATTAACGATGGATTCTTTCACCCGGTAAAGGTATTAGTGCATCCCATTAGAACTCTAACAGTCGATTATTTGACTGTTATTTCTGAAAAACACGGACACGACTTTGTGATATTTTCCCTCTTTCTTATCACTAGTAGTGTGAATAAAAAAGGTATGGATGTAAAAGTGCTTAAATCGATATATTCGTGTTTGGGTGGATTGCAATATATTGCCCAAACTAGTCCAACTACCCCGAAAAAGGAAGCCTTTCTGCTATATTATACACTACCCACCATAAATAAGTATGCACACAAACGTTTTACACATTTTGACATGAAATATATTCAATATAATGAAAAAGATGTGAATTCACTGTGTATAACTATCAATTTGTAACAGTAAAATAATCAGTTGAGGGTACAACTTCAATATATGTGAAACAGTTTATGAACATTCAATATTTCGACATAGTCTAGTATTAAATTGTGATATTCATTTATTTAAGGTGAACAATCAAAGGATCTTATGAAAGTACACATCAAATACACAATAACATGTATTAGTAAATAATTTGAAACGGTTTCAAGTTAAGGTTTGCATAATATCTCTTTTTAGAGAATTCAGAAAATCAAGTATTTTAACAACAACAAACAAAAATAAAGATATAAAAAGTTGCCCAACATCATCTATTAATATGTAAAAGTTATGTACATGTATTTGCATCGAAAAATCTGTATCTATCATGTACAAGTAACTCATTTTTTCATGCGCAAGAAACTTATTTTGGTACAAATGTCAGTGTATACTTATTTATGGTGTACATTGTACATGTATATGCAAAAGGCAGAGGTCCACAATTCCAGCCTATAGCCCTATAGTTTGGTGGGAAACATGTGCAGGTTACAACAAATTTAAAAAGTAGGATCATAGCAAACTAATCCACGTATCAAAACCAAATAAAATTCGAATTCTTCAGGCAGATGATGGATGTTTCAAGATACGAGACGGGCCCGAGCTATTACATTGTATTTCGGTCACTTGACACTGGTAATAGTTAATGTCACCTGAGAAGTAGGGAGACGTATAGGTGTCACTTTCCTGCTCGTCTCCAGGACAGGTCAAACGTGTCACACCGCCGTAGATAGGTGCTCCGCATACCAACATATTTCATGGGCAAATGAACGGCAAAATTGAATTCTTACAAAGTTAAAAGTACTAGATGAAGATCCGCGGGAGATTGAAATGGAGTTGATGATTTTTCATATTCAAAACTGGATAATACATGAAGTTTTAACTTTAAACAAAACATTCGGCCAACAGTCACTGAAGTTTGGACTCAAATACCAATATGTTGTTTAACAAGAGTACCGCCAACGGTACATAATACGCCCGTGAAAAGCTAATATAGGGTGTTTTACTTACACCATGATTTGTAGATCTTGGCTTCAAGTCTACTAGTATCAGCAATCATTAGTATGGAATGCCACAGCTGTCTTAAGGCTATAAAATACTCATCATATTGTCATAACATACAATATTAAGTATATTCTTTATATCGTCTAGGAACCCTCACAGCTCAATGGCCGTAGCGCCGGGCATAGGCCTAAATTTGAAGCCCTTCACCGGTCTTGGTGACGTCTCCATATCAGTGAAAAATTCTCGAGCGAGACGTTAAGCAAGATACAATCAATCATATATCGTTAGGTCTATTCTTTATATCATTAAGTCTATTCTTTATATCTTTAAGTCTATTTGATATAATATGTAGTGAAAACCCTATCCTATGATGACGAATCAATGTATTGCATTGTCGAATACGCATAATATTCAATCTAAAATCTATAATATTTCGTCTAAACTGTATTTCATTAAGTCACATTCATAAAGCAGTGGGTTCAGACGTTATAAGATGATACAAAAACAACATGGTATACTGTCTTTTAAACAATGACACCAAATCATATTATATTAAGTCTATCCTTTATATCATTAAGTCCACTTGATATGGTATGCAGTGAAGAAGTAATAATATGATGTCATAACAATGTATTATATAGTCGGAGTTCTGATGTATCATGTCAAAACTATATACCGTAAAGTTATATCCGTATAGCACATGGTTCAAATTTATCAATATGAAGTCAAAGCATGTAATTTGAAGGTCATTTTATCAGAACAGTTTGATGCGACTACTTGTTATTAAGTCACGTTTATACAATACAATACATTCACCTTGCATTGAGAAAAAGTTAAAATATGTCAAGTTACTTCGATATCTTCCTGTCGTGTTGAAATGCTATTGCATCAAATCATTCAACGTATGATAAGTCGTCATATATATGATGCTGTGTTCCGAAGATTTCTCTCTCAAAAGTGGATGTTTTGTATGAAATGAGTATTAATGCGCCCCATTTTGGGAAAACTTGGCTTTGGAGAATACTCTTACTAGAGGATATTTTTCCTGTGTGTTTATTAGCACAAAAAATGAAGTTTTGGCGAATTGATATGCATGCGTTTCATATGGTCTTCAACCACCAAAACAAGATTTCTAGATTTAATCCAAGGGAATTTATAGTTTCAGAAAATCTTTTAAACAACAATTCAATATTAAAGAAATATATACTTTCGATCTCTGAAAGCACGATCTATTGCAGAATAAGAAAGTTTGGAATGTCCGATATAACTGATACTGAACTAGATAATTATGTGGATGCATCGAAAGTTTTATATTGCGGAGAACATTTTAGGATAAATAAGAAAACAAAACGGTATTAATATCCAATGTTGTCGTCTTAGACATTAAGTCTGCATTCTGCGTCATGTGAATGAAACAGATATGAACGAAAGAAAAATGAGCAGATTAAAAAGCAGTCTATGGTGTTAGAGGAACAATCTCATCCATGACACGTACATGTAGATACCAATCATACACTCGTACGATGACATTTGATAATTTGGCCTTGCCCTGGAGTCAGAACCTCTATCCCGGGAATAATGATAGGAAATTTACAATTCCTGTGCTACATGACTATGTGTTTCCATAGATAGTTTTCCAAATGTCGCACATTTTTCTTTAATATTTAATTCTCCAGACTATTTAGGATGATTAACTACAGCTTCAGTGAATAGATTCTCTGTATTTGTATACATGCAAGGTAAAGATAACGAACAGTGATCAATCTCATAACTCCTACAAGCAATACAAAATAGATAGTTGGGCAAACACGGACCCCTGGACACACCAGAAGTGGGATCAGGTACCTAGGAGGAGTAAGCATCCCCTGTTGACCGGTCACATCCGCCGTGAGCCCTATATCCTGATCAGGTATACGGAGTTATCCGCAGTCAAATTCAGTGTGCCAGGAACGGCTTAACAATCGGTATGAAACACGTCAGACAGCATTTGACCCAATGCGAGGTTGTATTGACGAACTAGATCGTTATAACGACCATAGAATTTGCGAAATGCTGACTTCAATCGAGACTGTTGAAACCCCTGTACCATCAACTTGTTTGTCAGTAGCTTACCTCGATTTAAAAACTGACTATACCCAGAACAAGCTCTTGCATATCGAATCAGTTGAGATATATAAACACCATATGCAGGTGATAATGGAATATTGCTACATAAATGTGGGAAGTTGACGATGGAGAAGCTGAAATCATCCCGTTTGTCATACAGTTGAGTTGTTAGTTTGCCGTTAATGTCTACTTTCAATAAAATATCTATGTATGGAGAGTAAGTGGACGACTCTGTGGTGTCCTTTATTTCGAGCTCACAGGGATATATACAATCGACATATGAATGAAAGCTATCATTGTTAATAGACAATACAATACATATATTGTCACTTGGGGTTCACATTTCTCTGCAGTTTTCTAGATGACTATGAATAGCTTAAAGTTAACTTGCTACAGTTTTTGGTTAATTTGAAGTAATTCGCCCCTCCCCCATTGATTAATTTCAGAAAGCCCTCATTTTCCCCATCTTCGTTTACTTCGTTCAAAATGTTTTTCTGCCAATTTCTTCTCATAGGATATTTTCAATCTTATTTTTTCCTAGTCCAGCTTTATCAGAAAAACACCATAGTCGTTTAGGACGCTCTTTTGTCCTGTCCACGATAAACAGAGAAAATGCATAGAAATAAACTTTTTTTAGTTGTATAATTTTTCCTGTTTACTTGCCGAATATAAACAATCATTCTCGTTTCCTTTCCCTTTAAAAGTTCCCGCAACATGTGATACATCAGGCTGTTTTTATAGCCCACTGGCACTCTGATAAAGTTCTGCATGTTTACCATTTAGTTGTTTGTCTCTTATTTTACAATTTTAATTGTTGGTGGGTTTTTTATAGCCTTTCTTACTTTTGATTCCATGTTTACATTTAAATCTCCACCACGTGAATGTCCTACATCCATGCGCATATTACGAAGTAGTTCCAAATTTAGGATCGGAAAAAAGCGATTTTAAACAATTTACAGTAAGCATCAATTTAATTGCACCAAATTCATTTCATAATATGACTAAATATTTAGTCCAAAACATAATTGTTGGATATTAGAAACTTTCACAAGATTTCTGTAAAAAGCCGTTGACAGAGGTATAGATAATGCTTTTCTCGTAGCCCTTTTGGTACGAGAAATGCTCTTAATCATTCGGAAAACAACAGCATAACATATAAAACCGACATAACGGTGCATTATTTTAACAGTGTATTATAACACAGCGTTATGTAATAACAGCGACTGAATGAAACCTAATTTGGACATGTATTATAAATATTTCATAATGCATCATTTAAAACAGTATATAATATATAAAGAGATGACAAACCGATATAAAAAAAAAATCACTTAATTATATATCGTTTTGACATCATTATTGCACATTTGATCACATGTCATGCAAAAATGACTTAATAATGTATAGTCATGACATCATATAATAGTTTCTTCACTGCATATCATATCAAGTGGAGTTAATGATATAAAGGATAGACTTAATATAATATGCTTTGGTGTCATTGTTTAAAAAGACAGTATGCCATGTTGTTTTGATATCATCTTATAACGTCTGAACCCACTGCTTTATGAATGTGACTCAATGAAATGCAGTTTAGACGAAATATTATAGATTTTAAATTGAATAGTATGCGCATTCGACAATGTAATACATTGATTTGACATCATAGGATAGGGTTTTCACTACATATTATATCAAATAGACTTAAAGATACAAGGAATAGACTTAATGATATAAAGAATAGACTTAACGATATAAACAATAGACTTAACGATATAAACAATAGACTTAAGGTGGGTCCTTAGTCCTGGATTTTTCGGGGTTTTTTGTTTGGAATCAATAAATTAACATCCAGAGCAATGAAAAAATGGAAATTAGTTAAGGATTTCCATATTAATTTTCATTACAGACACTACTGAAGTCATGTACTGCTATGTAGATTTTTATGAAATTCATTGGAAACAGTTATTTGTCGTTATTTTAAAATAAAAACAAGAAAATTGTTTAATTGCATTTATTTATCAAGAAACATGTCAATAACTAAAACACATGTCATTTTCAATATGTTCATCAAGTTTTAGAATAATAAGTGCAGAATTATTGAATTAAACTTATTCTCCAAAGTGTTAAAAAATGAATAAATGTGGACACAATTTCCTTATAGCACGGTTTACATATCATTTTTTCTGTTTATATTAGTAAATGTACATCTATTATAGTTATTTATGGAAAAAAAAATCCATACCTTTCCTTAATAATTTCAAATTTATAGCTTCTAGAGTATGTATACCTCCATAAAAACCCGATGTCTGGCACCATACAGCTGAGCTATTCAAAATCATTCATGGATTAAAATTTTATGTAATTTCACGAAAAGACACAGATTCCTTATCACCTTGGTAAAATGTTTGTGAAAAATAAAGGAAATCCATCGCACAATGGACTTGATAAATAATTTATTGAAAACGGAGTTATTGTCCTTGGATTCAATATTTTGAAACATATCATTGACTATTGAAATATAACTAAGACTTTTGAAATATTCTATGGCTGACAATTTTTTTTTTTTTAAATTATTGAAAAAGACTACAACAAAATTTATGTTCCAGTCATTAAATCATTGACTTTGCAAAATCTTATTTCGTCACAGGAGTGTGGCAAAAAAAATATATATATACGTATTTTGATTTATTTCAACCCTAGATATGATTGAAGAAAAAAAATAGCCTACCAAACTAACATACAATTTCAGTCCGGTAAACCTCGTAAAATCCGTAATGTAATTAGATATCTAAGGTATTTTAGATCTAACAGATATGACTTTATTATGATTAATTTTTCGAATTTTTAAAATACGTTAACATTTATTCCGGAAATATATTGTTCATTGGTGACGTTTCACCCAAGTACGTACAATTTCGCGAGAATAGATGTTTTGCACACTCGAACGTCATGCTAGGTCAAAAGGTCAGAGAGGAAAAAATCTAAGATCCGGGTCCTTTGTCACTGTGAAACAGCGAACGACGGCGGCTGCTCAACATTTTACTGGTGAGACATAGTTTGTTTAAGCATGCAAGATGATAAAAATATAACATTTGTAAAAAAATACACTTTAAAGTTACCACTAAGAGTTGCAGATTAGAATGTTTCTGTAACGGGAATGGATGTAGCACAAGGATTTCAAATCCTTCTCATGAGAACATCAGTCCCCGTAAATTAGGAAAATATATTTC
Source organism: Ostrea edulis (assembly GCF_947568905.1). NCBI lineage: Eukaryota > Metazoa > Mollusca > Bivalvia > Ostreida > Ostreidae > Ostrea > Ostrea edulis. The sequence continues at coordinate 79,421,288 of NC_079164.1, read as the reverse complement.
CTTTTTGTCCCGAATGTCAATTTAGTAATCCCGTGGGGATCCGGGTTAGAATAGGTCCTCAGTACCCCCTTGCTTGTCGTAAGGGCGACTAAATGGGGCGGTCCTTCGGAGACCGCAACAATCGAGGTCCTGTGTCGCTGCGGGTGTGGCACGATAAAGAGCCCTCCCTGCTCAATGGCCATAAGCGCCGAGGATAGGCCTATATTTTTCAGCCCTTCACCGGCAGTGATGACGTCTCCATATGAGTGAAATATTCTCGAGAGGGACGTAAAACAATATTCAATCAATCAATCTAGGATAATAAAAGATAAACCAAGCTGTCTCCGTGATTTGGATATAAATATAAACGATTTATTCTCTAAGTTAACATTAAAATAAACAGTTACCAGTAACACGTCCTACCCCTACGATGTTACAACTCACTTTAAAATTAAACCTACCTAAAAAGTTGCCGTTGTTTGTTTAGCAACGTCACCGGTACCGCGCGTGACACAGATAGTGACACCGGTGACGGCAAAAAGCACGTTAATGAAATACACTCTCATTACATTCCCCCCTACTTAGACTTAAGGATACTTCTTTAAGTCCCCAAATAATACTAATTATTAGTAATAACATGAATAAAATACATTTTGAACATACAATCAGAAGAAATGGATCGATAATTAAATATTTACAGACAAAGCATATGAATGCAAATAGACAATGCATGAGCATATACTACAATACGAAAACTATTAATTTTCTCAATAAGTAAACATATATAACAAATATACAACGAGCACCTAAGCACTGCGCAATACAAAAACTATTAATTTAACAACAAGGAACAAATTATGCAAATCTAAGAAAGATAATTTAACAAATATATTCTATTTAACTAGACGATTTAAATCAATTGTACTGAAAAATACAAGATAGAAAATCAGAACGTTTTTCCACGACAGTCTCTTCCTTACACTGAAGTTAATAACGATTACATGTAATTATAAATCACTCTCTCTTCCTTACACTGATGTTAATAACGATTACATGTAATTATAAATCACTGTCTCTTTCCTACACTGATGTTAATAACGATTACATGTAATTATAAATCACTCTCTCTTCCCTACACTGAAGTTAATAACGATTACATGTAATTATAAATCACTCTCTCTTCCCTACACTGAAGTTAATAACGATTACATGTAATTATAAATCACTCTCTCTTCCCTACACTGAAGTTAATAACGATTACATGTAATTATAAATCACTCGCTTCCCTACACTGAAGTTAATAACGATTACATGTAATTATAAATCACTCTCTCTTCCCTCCACTGAAGTTAATAACGATTACATGTAATTATAAATCACTCTCTCTTCCCTACACTGATGTTAATAACGATTACATGTAATTATAAATCACTCTCTCTTCCCTACACTGAAGTTAATAACGATTACATGTATTTTATAAATCACTCTCTCTTCCCTACACTGAAGTTAATAACGATTACATGTAATTATAAATCACTGTCTCTTCCCTACACTGAAGTTAAATCAAGGTGGTCCTCCCTGAGTCTTGTTAATTCTTCCCGTAATCTTCTGTTTTCTTCTTCCCATTGGCTCACGCTCCTCTTCTTTCCTTTCCTTATGGCCTCGAGTCTTTGTTTGGCTAATTCTCTTGATCTGCAGGCAGCATACATCTCCAACTCTCGGTCATCCTCAGGCACTTGAGGAATCTCCATGGGGGTACTCCGCTGCAGAGCGTCTGAACCTCTACAGACTTCAGCTGTTTGGGTTCCCATTCAGCCATCCCCACTGTCAAGCTACCGTGGGTCTGCTGGTCATCGTTCAGAGCTGCTGGGAGCTTAACTCCCAATTCCTCCTTTTCGGCCTTTTGGTCATCCATGGTGATAGCTGGTCTGACAGACGTAATACATGTAGTGGGATTGTCTAGCTTTCGATTGTCTGTACGGCCACGGAATTCGAAAAAGCCAGGGTCAACAAACCTCTGGTTTTCCTTCCTGACCATCTGACATGTTTTATGTGGGCGTGCATGTCAGCCTTCCTCCTGCAAGTTGCTTGGCAGCCCATTACTGCACACTGGTAGGAAACATTGATCTGGCGATGGCGTTCGTTCCAGTGGCGGAAGTAGCTCTTCTTGGAGGTGAACCTAGATTCAGTACATCCATATACTGGGCATTCCATGTTGTCAGAAGAAAAAAAATCTTATTTTCCTTCTCCTAAAGCATTTCATCATCCTCATCAATTCTGTAACGGGAATGGATGTAGCACAAGGATTTCAAATCCTTCTCATGAGAACATCAGTCCCCGTAAATTAGGAAAATATATTTTCTTTTGTCCCGAATGTCAATTTAGGATAATAAAAGATAAACCAAGCTGTCTCCGTGATTTGGATATAAATATAAACGATTTATTCTCTTAAGTTAACATTAAAATAAACAGTTACCAATAACACGTCCTACCCCTAGCCCTACGAGGTAACAACTCACTTTAAAATTAAACCTACCTAAAAAGTTGCCGGTGTTTACTTAGCAACGTCACCGGTACCGCGCGTGACACAGAGATAGTGACACCGGTGACGGCAAAAAGCACGTTAATAAAATACACACTCATTACAGTTTCATTCACATTTGTTTAATTTGAGCTGGTGAAGCATAGGTTGTTTATGTCTGCACTACTTTCACTTGCGATGTATTCTGTTGAATTACAGTCATTAGCTCTCTAAAATTAACCCAGTGAAGTAGTACATTGCATAGAGAAGTGATAACAGTTCAATTAGTAAGGTGTTTTTTTAAGTGTCTATCAGCATGACTGTCGTGCTTATATTAGAGCTCCTATCCGCACGATATTCTTTTCCCAATCATAAATTTCTACATGCCCATGAGACAGAGTTAGAGATGTATATTTAATTTGTATGATTTTCAATCTTATAAGCTTCTGACAATTTAAAAAAAATCAAACGAGATGTCTACACAATTATTTAATTTATCTCTAACTTTGACAAATGACCAGTTTAGAGTTCACTTTTAGTTATAATATATGTAGGCCTATACATTAAAGCTAGACACTTTATTGCAAATAATAAGGATACTAATTATAAACCAGACAATTTAGGTGGTGGGTCACCACCCAATACCCAACTGTTAGTCAATCCATTTTCAGCAGTCTGATTTAAACCACCGCCTTCTCTTTACGAGTGTAAGGAGAAAGGGGTGTATTTATAGGACGAGTGTAAGAAAAAGGAGGGGGGGGTATTAAACGATTCTAAGAAAGGGGTGTGTGTATTAGACGAATGTAAAGATATGGGGGTGTATTAGACGAGTGTAAGGAGAGAAGGGGTTGGAAAAGCCCTGAATTACATAATGTGTTCCTGACTTTCACTAACTATGTAGACTACAAGTGGTTTTCAAAATCTGTCGTCGTGCGTATAATCTCGTCCCGGCATTTTGTAAAATTTTCTTTTTTAAAATATATGTATAGATCGTAGTAGTTGTCAATATTTATATTTTGTAACAACCCCCCCCCCCCCCCTTAAATAGGGACGCTACGACGTGCCTGGATAATACTGTCATGATTTGTTGTAATGCATTATAATCTATTTTCTATGTAAAATTACCATTGTTAATAAATACCCCCCCCCCCCCTAAAAACACCACAAAAGAATGGGTTCAGTAGTCGGTAAAGGGGTATCATCGAAATTTTACATTTTTGTGCAATTCAGAATTAAGATTTTTAAGTGTAAAGGTGATTGTTTAATTATGAAATGGAATCTTCAAACATGGGTATGGAAAGCAACTTAAGTGCCAATAAATAGTTTCTCATAGAAATTCTAGAAAGGAACTTTTCCATAAAAGATATGCTAAAGTAAACCTTTGGTCCTCTTTACCTATCATGTAAACAAATTGTATCATAATATAAGGGATAAATCATTAAAAACTTTGGGGGGGGGGGGGGGGGAGCAATAGTCAAAAGGCTGCGTCCATTATTACGTCGTTTTTTTTCCCCTACGACCTTTGACACGCATATATAATAAGGTAATTAAATATGGCGGCACTGAGTGCAAAACATCTATACCGCTTGTGTTCTGCCCGTGTAGCACATTGATTTTCTTTCGGTTTCTCGGTAGTAATCATGAATTTCCGTTGTCTTTCCATATATGGTTATATCGAAATTCGACAAACATGTAAACTTGACATTTGTAAGATGCGATGTTGTAAGGTACAGCTATGTAAATACTAAGTCTACAAACGGAAGTACTGTAGGGATGATCGCGTATAACTTAAGAAACAATGATGCATTTTTAAAAAGGAAAATGTAAAATCAGAAATCAAACGATTACACAAATGAAGAGTACAACACTGAGGTATACATTTCTGAGAAACATAACGACACCCCCTGAGTTACAAACATACATAGTTGAAATAGAAATTAACACAGTTACATGCTTGGGTTTTTGAACACGATTATCCTCGATAAAGCAGTGAACCAAATATCAAATGAATATCTGCAAGCACAACCAAAACAAGTCCGGAAAACTGATAATTCATGCTATTTTTCTTAGTCCAAGGACCCTAACTTAGTGAAAAATCAATGGACGATGACGAAGCTCGAACTTGATCTGTAACTTGTTATGGCAAAACAATGTAACAAATATAAAATGAATATCTGCAAGCACGTCCAAAACAAAAGGCCGGAAAACTAATAATTTATGCTATTTTTTCTAAATTCAAGGGCCATAACTTAGTGAAAAATCAATGGACCTAGTCGAAACTCGAACTTGATCTGTAAATCTGCAAGAACATAGAAAAAACGTGCGGAAAACTGGACTGACGGATAGACGGAGCGTAAACCTAAAGCCCCCTTCGACTTCGTCGGTAGGGGACTAAAAAATCCCAGAAAACTGTTTAATCTATTTTTAGCTTAAAAGTAGGTCATGGATGGACCAATCCAGCTGATATGCAAACTGAACTTGTATTCCTCCAAGAGGAAACCTCCGATTGATTGATTGGATATTGTTTTACGTCCCTCTCGAGAATATTTCACTCATGTGGAGACGTCACCACTGCCGGTGAGGGGCTGCAAAATTTAGGCTTATGCTTGGCGCTTATGGCCATTGAGCAGAGAGGGATCTTTATCGTGCCACGCCTGCTGCGACACGGAACATCGATTTTTTGCGGTCTCATTCGACGGACCGCCCCATATAGTCGCCTCCTACCGTACAAATGTACGACAAGCAAGGGGGTACTAAGGACTATTCTAACCCGGATCCCCAAGACGAAACCGACGACTAAATTTCACAGCAATGTCTGTATCCATAATGAAAACAATCATTATGAGAGTATTAGATGGCAATACATAGTCCCCTACTGGTTGCAAAAATTACTGTACCACAACATTATTCAAAGTTCATTATGTAGGTTATGGTAAAAGGGAAAACTGGGGAACCAGGATAGAAAGTAAACTACAATTCGAGTAGAGACTAGACCAGGGAGGGGGGGGGAGCGAAATTTATAATTAGGTTTAATTAGATCTTTAACCAAGTCAATAAATTTTGACATGTAGGTGATCATGAATAATTTAGCTATATTGTTGTATTACTATGCTAGAAGTTTTAATGCGTGTAGTACTCTTATCTACAGAGATAAGAAACTTGGATGTAAACTAACAATTCATGCTATTTTTCTAAGTTCAAGAGCCATAACTTAATGCAAAAATCAACGGAGTAAGACAAAATTCGAACTTGATCTGTAACTTGCTATGGCAAAGTAATGTACCAAATATCAACTGAATATCTGCAAGCACAACTAAAACAGTCCGGAAAACTGATAATTCATGCTATTTTTCTGAGTCCAAGGGCCATAACTTAATGAAACATGAACGGACCAAGACGAAACTCGAACTTGATCTGTAACTTGTTATGGCAAAGCAGTGTACCAAATATCAAATGAATATCTGCAAGCACAACCAAAACAAGTCCGGAAAATTAATAATTCATGCTATTTTTCTAAGTCCAAGGGCCATAACTTAGTGAAAACTCAATGGACGATGACGAAACTCTTACTTGATCTGTAACTTGTTATGGCAAAGTCCGGAAAACTAATAATGCATGCTATTTTTCTAAGTTAAAGGGACATAACTTAGTGAAAAATCAATGGACCGAGACGATTGATTGATTGAATATTGTTTAACGTCCTTCTCGAGAATATTTGACTCATATTGAGACGTCACCACTGCCGGTGAAGGGCTGCAAAATTTAGGCCTATGCTGAGCGCTTATAGGGAGGGATCTTTATCGTGCTACACCTGCTGTGACACAGGGCCTCGGTTTTTGCGGTCTCATCCGAAGGACCGCCCCATTAAGTCGCCTCTTACGACAAGTAAGGGGGTACTGAAGACCTACTCTAACCCGGATCCCCACGGGATGGACCAAGATGAAACTCGAACTTGATCTGTAACTTGTTATGGCAAAGCAATGTACCAAATATCAAATGAATATCTGAAAGCATAACCAAAAAAGTCTGGAAAACTGACAATTCACACTATTTTTTTTAAATTAAGTCCAAGGGCCATAACGAAGTAAAAAATCAAAGGACCGGGACCAAACTTGATCAGTAACTTGTTATGGCAAAGCAATGTACCAAACAGTTTTCTGTGGTGTATCTGTGATAGATCACAATTTTTTAAAATGAAGAATAGCAAGAAATAGATAAAGAAAAGTTAGAAAACTGTATTTATTATTTACAAATGCATGTCCTTACATGACGTTTAATGAACACAACAGTTATTGAATTGTCGATAAAAACAATTATGGAAATTAATACAAGGAAACTGAATCACTATTCACTGCCCATACAGCACTCAAGGCTTGAAATTAAATACACATTTGTTAAACACTGATCCTGGCATTTTACTATGGAGAGTGTAGGTGTCTGTAAGGAGGGGTTAGAAAGTTGCCCATATTTTTCTTCATACAGATAATTTTAAAGAATTATTTTGCCTATCAGGTGACGCAATGGATTCTGGTTTGAATGATATATAGCATTCGGTCAGATCCCCTACCACTTGCTCAAACACTTTCATGTAAATTGGTCCTATTCGTTCGTTTTCTTTATTTCTTTAGAAAACAGAAAAACACACCTAAAATTCAATTACATCAGTGAAAAGACATTTCAGGATATAGGGCTCACGGCGGGGGTGACCGGTTGACGGGGGATGCTTACGCCTCCTATGCACCTATCTGTTCCCACCTCTGGTGTGTCCATGCAGGGGTCCGTGTTTGCCCAACTATCTATTTTGTATTGATTGTAGGAGTTATGAGATTGATCACTGTTCGTTATCTTCACCTTTCATTTAATACAACATCATTACAAATGCATGAATAAAACTATACAGTTAAAACGAATATTACTGAAAATTAAGATATAACGCCGGAAGTATAACGTAAGATACAACCATTCCTAATATATTGACAATTTGTAAAGAAAATGAAGAAAACGAACGACTGACACCAATTTACACGACATTTTCTAACTGTGATGAAGTATTTGAGCACGTGGTAGGGGGTCTGATTTGATCGAATGCTATTTAAAGTCAGCATTTCGCATATAACAGCCCAGTTTGCCAATTCAACCTATCATTGGGTCAAATGCTATCTGACTTATTTCATACCGATTGTTATTCAACCCACCGGTCTGTCGCGGCCGGGATTCGAACTCGGCCTTCCGCACGCGGGGCGAACGCTCAAACCCTCTAGACCACGGCGGTTAAACCTACGACGTTAACATAGGTAGTGATTGCTCCTTCTCCAAACTCTCGGCATTTAAAAGTGAGAATCATGGGTCTTTCAGATTTGACCTTTAAAATGGAGGTCTCGTGTCGTGGCAGGCGTTCACACGCTTTGCGGTACTCTGGTTTTTTGTCTGTAGATAAAGACATCGTAAAAAGAAAGATAACTCGTACGGTATTGATTCGAGTATAGGTAACCCGTACGGTCAATCTCGATTTCTCTTACCTCCCTTGGGACACAACGCCGACAAAAATCGTTATGTCATTGATATACGTAACTTTAAAGACTTAAGAGCATCCAATGGAAATCGTTGATAGCGAGACCGACCGTTGGTTAGCTAATAAGACCAACATGATTGGTGATCTCGCTACAAATTCGTCACACTTGGGTTATTATAAATATTTTGGTATACACGTAGCTTACTTTTTATCGCACTATTATTCGATATAATTTGATTTGATCATGAGATTATTAACTTTTATGTTGTAGGTGCTTTCCTGATTCCGTATTTCATATTCATGTTCTTATGTGCGATGCCAATGATGTTTCTGGAGATGACATTTTCACAGTATTCCAATCTAGGACCTGGAAAAGTCTGGGTTTGCTGTCCATTGTTAAAAGGTACCCAAAAAAACCCCACACAATTAAACAATCTATTTTCGATACTCTTCTATTGTGTAGTAAGTGTTCATTCACTAACGTACGCGATGGTTATGTACAATATATGGTTATCCATGTATTTCAGTATATTATGTTAGTGTTAAAGCAATACAAGCTGTATCGGACGGTAAATAAATTGAAAAATAAAAGAACAAATATAAATCTAACATATTTGTGATTGAATATATGAAAGGTGAATAGAAAGTTGGGCAAACTCGGACCCTAGGACAAACCAGAGGTGGGATCATGTGCCTAGCAGGAGTAAACATCGCCTGTCGATCGGTGACACCCGCCGTGTTCCCTATATCTTGATCAGTTAAACGGAGCTATTCGTAGTCAATATATATATATATATATATATATATATATATATATATATATATATATATATATATTAACTTCATAGAATCGGAGTGAATCTGGAGCAATAAACCTGTCGTAGAAAATGTCGATTTATGAATCATTGTCAACCTGTCAGTAATTCCTGCTCGTAATATCCGATGTGCATTGACCTAGCTCGGAGGTCACCAGTTCGGAAAAAAAAAAACCGAAAAAGAGGCACCGAGCACGTGTCAGATTTGTAAACTATACCAGTTTTATAGAAAATTCATTATCAAAATTTCATTTCAATAATTATACTTTTCTTACACTTGCAATGCTTCTTGTCATCCATGAAACGATGTAATATTTTAAAACAAACGACACGCGTACATGTAGTTACGTCAGTTTCCATCTTTGAATATTACCTCCGTCTTAGCAACCATGTCCTATAAAAGGTTCAGGACAACCCCTACGTAGGCCAACAACTATCATCCGACCTGAATTCGAAGTGGACAACCCATATAAATAAAATAACAAGAAAAACTCAATATATACTAGGTTTCCTCAGACGGAACTTAGCACAATAAACTGTAGAAAAACATCGTATATCTCCATGGTTCGATCAACTCTGGAATACGGATCCATCATTTGGGACCCTTTTCAGAAACAAGACAGTGATAAACTGGAAAGAGCCCAACGCAACACCATCCTATCATAAAAAGGGACTACAGAACTAGAGAAGGGGGAGCCATGGAGCTGGAATTACACCCTCTCCAGACCAGAAGAACCAGCTCACGACTCGTCATGTTATATAAGGTGGTTGAGGGGTTGGTACCGGGACTACCACCACAAAACTTTGTAAACAAAGCAAAACCAAGAGGGCAAATTAAATTAAATACTTTCGGAGACTGTGTAAACCCAAACATTCTTTCAAACCAAGTTAAAAACAACAGGTGCTTAGAAACAACTACAACCAACACAAAACAGTACAAATCTTCATTCTTTGTGGACACCATAATCAAATGGAACCAGCTTGAAGACCATATAATGTGCGCTAAAATTGTCGAGGCATTCAAAACCGCCCTCGACAGCCTGTGTCAATAAGACCGACACTAGCTCTCTCTCACCGTCGTAGAGAAGCCAGAATTAGTAACTATGAGGTACCCATACAGATACAGGTTATGTTTGGTAATCATCGTTCCATGTCCGACGCAATGGCGGTTTATACGAAACGCTCGTTGTAGGTATGCTCCCAAACAATATTCCCTTGCTTATTTTGCTGAATTTTTCTTGGGGTTTATATTAGTTATACCGATAGGTGTTATTTGATGCAAAATGTGATAGCTGAAAAAATATCGTCAGTTACGGTTGTTGTTAAAACGCGGAATGGAACGAATAAACGGAAATTAAAATGATGTATGTAGCTAAGGTAACAAAAATTCGGGGGGAGGGGGGGGATAATCAAAATTTTGGGACTCGGTATATTATACCAGGTGTAGAACTAAATTCAAATTCAATTATCTTAAAAATATCTAGTTCGAATAAAAGCAAGGTCGATTTAAAAAGGCTATGTTTGGGGGGAAATTGTTGATTTTTTTTTTTATATATCTTTTACAGTGTTGTTTATAAATCAAGTCTTTTTCAGTATGTTTATTTTGATTTTTTTTATTTGTGAAACATTTTGACACAATCGGGGGTGGGGGGGGTGACAAAACCAGGAAAAACGATGGTACCCACAGCTCACAGGCACTTGCATAATATTTTTCATGGTAAATTAATGGTTTTAAAATACATATGCATTGGTATGAAGTATATGAAACGGTGGATTACTTCGCGTTCTCTCTGTAATTTCTGATTCCCTTGTTCATAATATTAAGCCTTTTGATTTTACAAAATGTTGACCTCCTCATAACATTATTGCATACAATATTTCCCGTTCCGTTCCGCGTTTTAGCAACACCCGTCAGTTACAGCTCGTTTTGCTTTAAATACATGTATATTATTATGACTTGTATATCCTGTAATAAACTACATGTATTTTCAACATAAAAATTTATTAATCTACAAGTTCGATAAATTTATACATCAAGGTTTTTTGTGTATCAAAAATCAAGCACAGTTGATGACGTAGATAATGGCATTACGAGGGGCTGCCGGGGAAGGACGGACATTGAAGACAGTAAATCCGAATTTGTTCGATCATGACATTGGACAACAACTTTGTACAATGAAAGCTTGGAAACTGAATAATCATGTTTTGATACATGTAACGGGATTTATTGCGCATGAATTTCTAAGTTTTTTCTTGCCGAAGCCATTCTTCTCTACAAACTATGATAGCGTTCTTTGATTACGATCTTTCTTCCCCGGCACTTTTCAGTTTGACAGTTTCCAATCCCGTTGGGATCCGGGTTAGAATATATCCTCAGTACCCCCTTGCTTGTCGTAAGAGGCGACTAAATGGGGCAGTCCTTCGGACGAGACCGCAAAAACCGGGGTCCCGTGTCACAGCAGGTGTGGCACGATAAAGATCCCTCCCTGCCCAAAGGTCCGTAAGTGCCGAGCATAGGCCGAAATTTTGCAGCCCTTCACCGGCAGTGGTGACGTCTCCATATGAGTGAAATATTCTCGAGAGGGACGTAAAACAATATTCAATCAATCAATCACAGTTTCCATACCTTTAATTATCTAGCTGTCCATTATTTGTGAATCCGCTTGCATTGTAAGGCTCCAATGTTTTCTTCAATTTGAAAGTATAATGATTTGGCATCTGAAGATGCAAAATTTTTACCCGCTGGATGAAATTTGGGTTAGCCGTTGTCTCTTGACCTTATAAATGTCTATATTGAGTTGCTTTACATACCAATCAATAATTACACGAGTCATTCTCGAACTGAGATTAATATATTTAACCAGTCGGTGCAAATGTATTATTAGCTTGAAATTTAGCTACCTCTACATATAGTCCGAGTTCTGCTAATCGTTTAAAGTCTACATGTATTTCCAGCTATACTGTGTTTGTTCTTAGATTCATTTTAAAAATGAATTTCACTTTTGAAAAGACCTGAGGTTATGACCTACGACGCTCCATACTGACATGTGTGAAAAGTTCCCTGGCCTGAAGCGCTACAGTTCATACATGTACCTGTATGCATTTTCAGATACGAAATTTATTTCTTAAATTTACGTTCTACTTTCATTTCTGTTGAAAATTCCAGCCGTTTAGATAAAAGTACTATTTATAAATATTCATACACTCATTGTTTACATCTGCAACGCATTCATGTGTAAATGACTCTCATTACAGTTTGTAATGCTATCAGAGGCAAAACCATTGGAAATGTAAATACATCTATCATATTACTTTTTGAAGGCATAGGATATGGAATGGTAATTTTAACTGGTTTAGTCAGCACCTACTACAACGTTATCTTAGCCTGGGCCCTGTATTACTTGGGAATGTCATTCTATCCTCAACTTCCGTGGACCAGCTGTAACAATGACTGGAACACGGTGCACTGTATGTTAAGGGGGATGAACACGAGTTCGCCAAATTCATCCCTATTGGTGGAAAATCATTTGAAGAACGCAACCAATGTCGCGAACAATACAGACATGCTACGAACACCTGCAGAGGAATTTTGGGAGTAAGTATGAAATAAGCGAGATGGAGAGTAGTTAGGAATTAACAAAAAGAAGAAAATTTGGGGAAAGGCAGTAAATAAAAGTATTTCGTGGAATTTGCATACACGTATAGATTTCATTTCTTTAGTTTGGGAAAACTCACATGAATAAAACATTGACTGCTTAATAAACAGGTATAAAGTTCATCATATATGGAATTAGCTGCAGAACTGTAGCTCTCTGAACAAATATTTTGACGGAACAGAGAGCTACAGATCCATCCCTCATAAAACCTTCGATTTACGGCGCACAAAAAGCTGCGCACGGTTGAGGCCTTATATCGTTGTATTCTTGTGTTGCTGTCTGATAAATTTGATATTAAAAAATTCTTAACATACTTTCCTACTATACTTGTGTCCAAACATACCTTCAACTATTCAAGGCCTTAACCATGCGCAGCTTTTTGTGCGCCGTAAATCGAAGGTTTTATAAGATCTGTAGCTCTCTGTTCCTTCAAAATATTTTTTCAAATAGATACAGTTCTGCAGCTAATATGGAATTGGAGTAAATTTTGCAAGTTGGAATTTTTCATTTTTCTTTCAACGTGTCCTTCCATGTGAAATGTATGACATATTGAAAAGAAGCTTGAGATAACCTCATACGGATACCTCTTTAATGAAAGGTGAAGATAACAGTGATCAATCTCAAATCCTATTAGCAATACACAAAAAAAAAATTGGGCAAACACATAACAGGGGTGGATCGGGTGCTTTGGAGTAAGCATCACCTGTCGACTGGTCACAACCGCCGTGAGCCAAATACAGTAAAACTCTGATAAAGCGAATTTCTGCGGACACTCTATAAAACATTCGCTATAAGCGTAATTCGCTATACGTTTATAGCGAATTCATAATTCAAAAACTGTTTTGTTCTACATCTATATCAGTTGTATAAGAAAGCGGCAATCGATATACTTCGTTTGTATTGTCTCTAAGAGAAATTAAGCCTATATATTTTCGAGAAGAAATACTTTTATACAAAAAATATACACATATATTTATATATGATAATTTATCTTGTTGGATTATTAAGTAACGCAAGAACATGTCGAGAGAAAAATGCAACAAAATTATGCACGATACATACATGTACAAACAGTCTATTGCAATTGTCATTCACTTGTTGCTTTATACAAATAAAGGAGTGTATTATAAAACAAATGCAATCAAATTTCAAATTTAATTAACGAGAATAGTAAACAATACCGACAATATATTTGCTAAACGTGTGTAAAAGCATTGTTTTGCGTTAACAACCTTTTTTAAAAACATATACAAACAGAAATTTCCTAGTAAGTATGGATCCTTTATGGCAATGGAAAGCGATTGTTAAAAATCACAACGAGTTTCAAATTTAAAAAATCGTTATCAAAGGTGATTTTTACGTTCATTTTTAATTCAAGGGGAATAGGAATTTACTTCGTTATATCCGTAAATTCGCAATATCCGTGTTCGTAATATACGCAGATTTTTTATATAGAATATATAAAGAATTTGCCGGGAAATCGTATTCACTTCGCTATAGCCGTAATTTCGCTATACCGTGTTCGCTATATTCGAGTTTTACTGTATCCTGATCAGGTAAACGGAGTTATCCGTAGTCAAAATCAGTGTGCCAAGAACGACCTAACAATCGGTATGAAACACGCCAGACAGGATTTGATCCAATGATAGGTTGTATTGTCAAACTAGATTGTTATTATAATGACCATAGAATTTGCGAAATGCTGACTTTAAACGAGACTGTTGAAACCCCCGCACCATCAATTTGTTAGTCAGTAACCTGCCTCGATTTAAAAACTGATCATACATAGAACAACCTCTTGCGTATCTAATCAGTTGGAAGATATACACATCATAGGCAGGTGATAATGGAATATTGCTACATACATGTAGATATAGGAAGTTGACGATGGAAAAGTGTAATAATGTGAATGAGACACAGTAACATCTTGGAATATAATGACACTATATTCATTAGAAATACAATTTAGCCTTGGAGCATCCTGGTATACCAATGTCATATTTTGATTTATTGATTGATCGAATGTTGTTTAACGTCCCTCTCGAGAATATTTCACTCGTATGGGGACGTCACCACTGCCGGTGAAGGGCTGCAAAATTTAGGCCTATGCTCGGCGCTTATAGCCTTTGAGCAAGGAGAGATCTTTATCATGCCTCACCTACTGTGACACGGGACATCGGTTTTTGCAGTCTCATCTATTGATTGAATGATTGATTCAATAACGTTTAGAAGTATTGATAAGTTACCCGATATATCGTTTTTTTTTCATTTATAGTACTAAAGGGGTTTTTTATTATTAAAAATGAATATTGATATATAATTGTTTATTAACTTACCTATGAGGCTACAACACACCCCACATGCACTGTAATTACTGCAGGTAAAGAATAAAATACGAAAGTATTGTACTAAATGCAATTTATATGAAATCCATTTGTGATGAAATGCTGAATCCGGTAAGTTCGTAACTTTTACGATGAAACACGTATGACAGTCACGGTGCAATGGCACTTACAGGGGCAGACCCAGAGAATTTTCAAAGGGGGTGCGTCTTCCGTCCAAAGTTATATCAGCCATGACTTATTATGGGGAAAATCGCTGCATCACAACACATTCCTCTAATGTATGAAAATTCACAACAATGAGCATCATTTGATAAGTCGTAGGCGTTAACTAAGCACTTTGAGTTATACTGTGGGCATACATGTACGTTTTCCCACCTTCACTATATTTACACTTCGCATTCACTAGTTCTTAACTATGTGTCCTGTCACGTTCTCGCGTGCACACTTGCGAGTTTCGAATTTATCACACAAAATTGAATTGTCACAAACATCAACTTATATAGCTTAGATGTGTGAATCTTCATGTAAAGCTGCTGTGAATCGTGGTTAGCAAATATACAGCTATGTACCTATATCGTTCATATTAGAGTACAAGAGACCCGTGGGTCACATACCTTCCCTGAGTCACCTTGGCTCAGCTGTTGTGATTTTTAATATATTTTTTCCAATATTTATTTCTGTGGAAAATGTTGACTCCATATTCTGGCACCAATCGAGGTCCAAAGGGTAACTACACAAGCGATGGTATTGATTTTATATTGTTTAACAACCCTCTCGAGAATCTTTTATTCACATGGAGACGTCACCATTGCGGGTGAAGGGCTGCAAAATTTCGGCCTATGCTCGGCGCTTACGGCCTTTGAGCAGGGAGGGATCTTTATCGTGTCACACCTGCTGTGATACAGGGCCTTGTTTTATCCGGTCTCATCCGAAGGAGCGCCTCTTATGATAAGTCAGGGGGTACTGAGGACCTATTCTAACCCGAATCTCCACGGGTTACTACATAACTTGAATTCATACACCAAGGCAATGTCTCAACACCAAATTGACGAACATGACCTTACTGTTTTGGAAAAGGTTAGGTCACAATGCAATAGATCACGGTATAAAATGAAAGATATTGCCAAAACAGTGGCGGGGGACTTTACTGGGGGGGGGGGGGGGGGATTGAGACCCGAAAGGGGAGCATGGGATGGGGTAACCGTCTCCTATTGGGGATGGTTCCCCCTGGATAATTTCTAAAAGATTGTTTCCAAATGGTGTTTTAATGCATTTAGACTGAACTTCTTGTTCCTTCTTCCTTTTATTTTTAGTGATAACATCCTTTATAGAATTTAAACAAAAAGAATAAACTTGACTTGTTGATTCAAAATAATTCATTCAATGCATTTCAGACTGAAATTCTGGTTCCTTCTCGCTTTGATGCATAGTTATCACCTCTTTCATAAAACTTGAATGAATAGTTCTGTTTGAAGTTTCATGAATTTGAAAATAAATTTTATTTTTTGTTCAACACTTTAAAACAAATCGTACATTGCAGCATTTTAAAAGAAAAATTAACATTCATCCAATTCCATGCATTCAATAAATAGCATGCATTCATTTCTCAACCATGAACACCCAAACAAAATACAAACATGCTATAGGCCTACAACTAAAACAAATGCATCACCTGTTAAATACAATTTTTTTCAAAACAAATTTCTTGCGTATCGAATCCGTTGAGAGATATCAACACCATATGCAGGTGATAATAGAATTTTCCTACATAAATATGGCGAAAAGTTGACGATGGAAAAGGTGAAATCATCCCGTTTATCATAAAGTTGAGTTGTTAAGTTTACCGCTAATATCTGATTTCAATAAAACATCTAAATGAAGTAGGAAGTGGACAATTCTGTGGTGTCTTTTATTAGGTCACCTGAGTAAACTCAGGTGACCTATTGCAATTGGTTTTCGTCCGTCGTGCGTTAACAATTGAACATTTTAAACTTCTTCTTAATAACTACCAGTCCAATTCTTTTCAAATTTGGTATGAAGCATCATTGGGACAAGGGGGGGGGGGGGGCATAAATTGTAAATCTCAGGACTCTAGCACCCCAGGAGTGGGGCAAAAAGTGCCCAAAATTGACCAATTTTCAAAAATCTTATTCTCAAGAACCACAAACATGTAAGAAAAACTAAATACTTAGTGATGTAGAGAAGGAAGGCCTCTACCAAAATTGTAAATTACATGATCCCCGGGATGGGGGTTCTGACTCCAGGGCGGGGCCAAACTTGTTGTATAGTGTTTATGTGTAAAACATTTAAATTACATCTTCTTTAATGCTATTGATACTATATTGAAAGTAAATAAATATTTAGAAAGAACAGATAATCCTTTACCACAATTGTAAATTTGATTATTCCAGGGGTAGAGGTTTTGGTATTTGGGTTGGGCCAAAATGGTCAGTTATTAAGTGTGTGAACAATAGACATTTTTAACTTCTTCTTGATAACAATCATTCCAATTCTTTTCAAATTTGGTATGAAACATATTTGGAACAAAGGGAACATAAATTGTAAATTACAGGATTCCTGCACCCCTGGGCCTTGGGGGGGGGGGGGGGGGCAGGGCAAAAACTGCCCAAAAATGACCAATTTTCAAAAATCTTCCTCTCAAGAACCACACACATGTAAGAAAAACTAAATGCATAGTAATGTAGAGCAGGAAAGCCTCTACGAAAATTATAAATTTCATGATCTCCGGGGTAGGGGTTCTGACCCCAGGAAGGGGTCAATCTTGTTATATAGTGTTTATGTGTAAAACACTTAAATAACATTTTCTTTAGTGCTTTTGATACTAAAGTGAAACTATATGGATAGAGCAGGTAGTCTTTTACCAAAATTGTAAATTTGATGATCCCCAGAGTAAGGGTTCTGACCCCAGGGTAGGGCCAAACTTAGTATATAGTATTTCTGTCTAAGGTTGCTGATACTGTAAAAAAAAAAAATATCTAAATGCATACTTGCAGATGTTTTAATTTTAATACACCTATTATTTAAAGCCTTTCATCAGTGTATGCACTTTTGAGGGCAGTGAAGTTTTAAGAACACATCTTGTTTTATACTGTTGCTGAACATTAGAATTTAGCTTAGATATTCAGAACAGAATTTTTTTTCTAGATTTCATAGTTCATGAAAGTAGTGATACTTTTTCACTAGTATTCAGGTGACCGATAAGGCCTGTAAGCCTCTTGTTTGGAGTTCACAGGATATATCGAAACGATTGATTGAGTATTGTTTAACATCCCTCTCGAGAATATTTCACTCATATGGAGACGTCACCACTGCCGGTGAAGGGCTGCAAAATTTAGGCCTATGCTCGGCGCTTATGGCCATTGAGCAGGGATGGATAATTATCGTGCCACACCTGCTGTGACATGGGGCCTCGGTTGTTTGTGGTCTCATCCGAAGGAACACCCCATTTAGTCGCCTCTTACGACAAGCAAGAGGTACCGAGGACCTATTCTAAACTGGACCCTCATATGAATGAAAATTATTACAGTTAAGGTAACTCCATACTCGCAGTTTTATCTGATACAAGTTTAAAAAACGTATTTATTTATATATATTAGGGTTAAAACTAATAAATTATCAAATAAAATATATAGGTCATCACACTTTTTTTTAGATGCGAAACATACATAAACAGAATCATATATGACCTACAGAAAATTGCAATTTTCCTTCAACAGCATTATGAAAACTTCATAAAAACTGGTTAAAACAATAGAATAGTATTCATAACAATTTCATGAAAATGTTTCTTCACAAAAATATACAAATGTCTCTAAAAAAAGGGGGGGGGATATCTATCACATAATAGACTTGATAGAGAAATCAATAAAAACAGTTATTGCCCTTGGATTTAATATTTTGAAGCATATCATTGATTATGTACCTATAACTTAGAATTTTTGAATATTTTATTTTTAACAAGATTTTTTACAATATCCATCGGAAAAGACTCCAACAAAATTTATGCTCGTACCATGCATAAATCTACATAAATTATTGATATTGCAAAATCTGATGACATCACAGGAGGGTGGAATTACTTTAAGAGATAAAACGTCGTCGAAATGTCGCATTGAAGGCCACAGCAAGGGATTTTTTCTTTTCACGTAGTTTTTGAATAAATTCTGCTTCATAAGAATATAAATACAGGTCAGCTAACAAAGGAGCACAATTCATGCCCATGGAAATTCCAACACACTGTTGAAAGACCTGGTTCCCGGATCATGAAACTGTCTTAAACTTTAGGATTGTCTTAAATCGATAAATTGCACTTAAATCTTGAGACTGGTCTTAAAGTGGATCACCAAAAAAATGACTTAGATTTGAGATTGGTATTTTGTCTTAAATTTTAAGACTGCCCTAGAGCTGTCTTAACTTTCTAAGGCTGTCGCTAAGTTCGTTCAAAATGGCCGTGCTGGTTACATTTTTTGAGGCAAGGAAGAGAAAATGAGCGTGGTGTCCGTCGTTGAAGATGCTGCCCCGACCAAGAAGCGGACAAGAAAAAATAGACCGTCGGCAGATCGAAAACACAGGATTTTGACGTTGAAAATCATATGATGAAATTTTTTTTTTTATCTTTTTGTAAGCAAATTATTCACGTAAAAATTTTGTTTACAGGAAAAGAAGTAAAGTCCCTGTAATCGAAAAGTAACGCTGCTAGCCCGGAAAAATTATAGCGGGCGTATTCAAATATATAGGCATAGATATGACCTTAATATGTGATTAATATAACGCAGGATCGTTCGCCCGATTGTCCGTTTCACTACCTGATCGTAGTTCGTAAAGTAGATGTAAACGTGAAAGCTAGTATCATGTACACGTACGACCGTTTCACAAGAAAGTTACGACTACAAAAGTAGATGTATTTACCTGACTGAGTTTGTTGACAATGTGGAGGATTGAATTGCAGTCTGCATTTGCACACGAGTAATGTGCAGTCCGAGCCCAAATTTGAAATTAATCAGAATATCCTTCTTTGCTACGCACGCAGTCGACCAAACTAAATGAAGGCATTGAATTTAATAAAAATATCGCTTCAATCACTGTTTCTTTTCCACTTTCATTCATCACTACTTTTAAAAAGGGGGAGGCGACGGGGTCAAGACATCAAACTTTGTATGTACATGTAATAACGAAAAAAGTTTTCTTTTTATTAAAGGGGGAGGGTGTTTCTACATGTATACATGTGCCTGCGTCACCATTAGTGATCATAAACTTGACGTTTTAGACACTGACTATGTTTATTAATAAGTCATTTATTTTTTATATCCTATTGTTACCTCTATGCAACAGAGTTCCTTGTTGCCATAGCAATTTAAGATTCTAAAGAAACTTTTCAGCTAAGACAATCTTAGTTAAGATTTGCTTTAAGTTCGTTTTGTGATCCTTTTAAGTCTGCAATCTTAGCCAAGTTCAAATCTTAATTCAAAGTCAAAATTTTGACTTAACTTTAAGACAGTTTCATGATCCTGGAGCCTGATCACCACAGACTACGAAGATATTGTCAATGAGGAACTCCAGCATATTTTGAATTTCAACTTCAGAGTACTAGTCAGCGGAATCAGAATGGTGTTTAACAAAGTGATTTTTTGGATGACTGATCACAAGATGAAAGGTGAAGATAACGAACAGTGATCAATCTCATAACTCCTATAAGCGATACAAAATAAAGAGTTGGACAAACACGGACACCTGGATATACCAGAGGTGGGATCAGGTGCCTAAGAGGAGTAATCATACCCTGTCGACCAGTCACACCAGTCGTGATATGAATATTTCCGTTTTCCATTTTTGTTGGAGAATCAACTGTCTTTCATGTCAAAATGCCCAGTCTTTGATTTAATGACCAATTTATTTGATTGGTCGTGTAACGTGTTGAAAAGGCATACGTTTTTTATGTTGTTGGTTTGAGAAAAGCTTTGCAATTTCAAGTTTACTAAAAGTTCTTTAGAATTTTTTCAAATCCACATTTGATTATATCTCTGGCATACATATGTATATGTAACGGCACAATACGTTTGATGTTTCTCTTTCACAGCTGTTAATATTTTCGCGAGGAGCAAAGATAGGAGGGGCTTAGTAGAGCACTTTCTTGATCCAGTGATGTATTTTTGTATGTAAGGGTAAAGTAACTCATATTCATCTGACCCATTGTAAACGAAAACAGTGAGAAGATTATTTAAAAAGTAAATATTGTGGGGAAGCATAAATTAATTGGTTGTTAGGCGTCTATAAATAGCGTGTCAGTGGAACCCCAACATCATGTACATGTGTGCAAGCACAGACATCTGAATTTCTGTCAATAATCTTGCATATATAGAGGGGGTAAGATTTTTCCATCTTTGGCTTTATTGAGCGACTTATTGACAGGAATTCGGGTACTTGTGATATGCCTCAGACGCAACTGACTAACTTTAAGGCTGAAAGCGTAAAATAACGAATTGCTAAGAGGTATTTGATATTTTTATTTCTCTTAAACTTATGCGATGGTACTGTTGTTACCAAATACACAGCTTTACACAAATAAGACCATCGATGATCTGAAAGTTTAAACTGAACACGTGACTATCACTTGATATGGCCGTCGAGTGACGGTTGTTTGTAAACACTGATTTCAAATCAAATAATTCTGTTTAAAAGAGGTGAAATAATGTATGAAATGTCGTACAGCCTCATGAATACGAGTGTGCGATGATTTAACAGCTTTTTTACAAGGTGGAAAATAACTCGAAATTCGGACCATTCGAATAAGTGATTTTATCCATTTGATCGATGTGATTGTAATGTAAATTCAAACAGTTTGAAAACTTCAATTTTATTACATCTGTGAAACAGTTTGAAAACTCTAAGTTTATCAAATCTTTGAAATTTTCTCTTCATTTTCTCTTCATTCATGCGTTCAGAATCAATGACATTTCGTCGATCATGTCATTCAGATGCATATCCGTATGGTCAGTTTTTAAATTCAGGCAAGCTACTGACAAACAAGATGATGGTACATGTCTCAACAGTCTCGATTAAAGTCAGCATTTCGCAAATTCTATGGTCGTTATAACGATCTAGTTTGCCAATATAACCTACCATTGGGTCAAATGCTGTCTGGCGTGTTTCAACCTGTGGCCGAGTGGTTAGAGCATCGCGCTCAAAATCACACGGCCTCTCACCTCTGTCGGCGCGGGTTCGAATCCCGCTCGCTCCGATAAGTGAGAAAGTTTCCCAGTTTACTTTCTGAAGGTCGGTGGTACATTGTATCTAGGTTCTCTCTTCCACCAATAAAAACTGGGCGCCAACAGGTAACTAAAAAATTGTTGAGTGTGGCGGAAAACAATAAATCATACCGATTGTTAGACCGTTCCTGGCACACTGATTTTGACTGCGGATAGCTCCGTTTACCTGATCAGGATATAGGGATCACGGTGGGTGTGACCGGTCGACAGGGGATGCTTACTCCTCCAAAGCACCTGATCCCACCTCTGATATATCCAGGGATCCGTGTTTGTCCAACTCTCTATTTTGTATCGCTTATAGGAGTTATGAGATTGATCACTGTTCGTTATCTTCACCTTTCATGCAGTTATAATGGAAATTCGAACAGTTTAAAAGTTTTGCAAAACTATAAGTGTTATAATTTTTTTGAAATATTTTCTTCACTCATAAGATCGAAATCAGATATACTGATTGCCAATGTTATCAAACAGATTCAATGCAACCATAATGTACATTAAATAATTTAAAACTTTTGAATATTCAATTTCATCCAATCTCTTTAATGATATGTTTGGAAACAGATACCGAGCGCCAATGTTACCAAATCGATTAGATGTAAAACTTATACGGTACCAATTTTGATGCACCAGATGCGCATTTCGACAAATAATGTCTCTTCAGTGATGCTCAACCGAAATGTTTGAAATCCGAAATAACTATGAAGTTTTAGATGTGTTATGATTGAAAATCAAACCAAATTGTTTTAAATTTCCTCTTTTATATCATGATAAGAATCGCACATAACGACCACCAAAAAGACAAGATATGGTGAGGACGTAATTCATTAACGTTTACTAATAATTTGACCTACATGTATTAACAAAATATCTTACGACTAAGATCAAAATTTACAAACACTGTAATTTTTATTTTTTTCATTTCTAGTAGACTTTCTTAATTAATATGTAAAGTACATCCATGGTTTATAAAACTTGAATACATACACTTATGACCCTGTGATCGGTATTTGATTATCAGACAGAATTATTGTTTCCGCTTGGTCATAAGATGTTTTGTGTATATAAGGTCATAAGGAAGGTCATGATGATAATGGTCACACTTCATATGGCAATGCATCTACATTTGCATCCTTAATAAAAAGGATTGGCGAAACTCTGGACTTTTGTTGCGTCCAGAGTTAAATGTCGCGCTGTTATGTATATGGTAAAAGTTAGAACCCCGACGAGAACAAAGAGAAATCAAACATAACAATATGTCTCCCTTCAGGATGAATGTTTTAAATGAATAGTTACCAATCCAATCATACTTACTAAATAGTGTATCATTATTTGAAATAGCATAAACTTGAATTATAAGTGCAGACATGTCGAATTTAATGGAATGTGAATTACCAATTCCTACAGGCACCCGGGGTTTTTTTTCACCACGAGTTTGTAATTCACCATGTGAATAATAAAAATATACTACGCAACATGTTGTTATGAATTCCATTCCCATGAAAGAACATCCTCAAACTAATAGGACATGTACATTTATTTATAAGGCACAATGTCCTTGACCTCTCTGATGGCATTGATAACCTTGGAAGTATCCGATGGCAGCTTCTACTATGCCTATTTGCAGCCTGGCTTGTTGTGTTCTTGTGCTTATTCAAAGGAATTAAAACTTCCGGAAAGGTATCAGGATCTTACTTTGCATCCTATAATAAAGATGTTAATTTACATGCCTTTGATTAAATGTAATTATCGTCCATATACTATCCAAAAACTACCAACTATATATATCTTGAGTCGAAGAGTATACATGCACATGCAGCATTGAATATTATATCAACTGATATCTTTGTGTATTTCACTCCTTATCGAATCAAATGTTCGTTACTTATCATGTATTTTAAGACACTCTTTGTAAGAGAACGTTGTAGATGAGATAGAAATTCGATAGAAACATTGCAGGTTGTATACGTGGCAGCCACAGTCCCATATCTCTTCCTGATGACGCTGTTTATACGAGGCTTGACGTTCAACATTGACGGAGCTGTTAAAGGGTTGGGAGTTTTCCTGATTCCGCGCTGGGAGGACTTACTGAAATTTAGTGTAATAGGTGTCCTTTTTATACGCCCGTCGAAGACGGGACGTATTATGGTATGGCGTCGTCCGTCTGTCTGTCTGTCTGTCCGTCTGTCCGGACCTTGTGGGCAGGATACAGACTGAACCATAAGCCCTAGGGCTTTACAACTTGGTACATTTGATCACCATGATGAGAGGAAGACGCCTATTGTTTTTCAAGGTCAAAGGTCAAGGTCGTAGTATCACTTATTAGGAAAACATTGTGGGCAGGATACAAACCGAACCGTAAGCTCCAGGATATTATAACTTGGTATATTTGATCACCATGATGAGAGGAAGACGCTTATTGTTTTTCAAGGTCAAGGTCGTAGTATCACTTTTTAGGAAAACCTTGTGGGCAGGATACAAACCGAACCGTAAGCTCCAGGATATTATAACTTGGTATATTTGATCACTATGATGAGGATGATGCCTATTGTTTTTCAAGGTCAAAGGTCTAGGTCGTAGTATCACTTTTTAGGAAAACCTTGTGGGCAGGATACAAACCGAACCGTAAGCTCCAGGATATTATAACTTGGTATATTTGATCATCATGATGAGAGGAAGGTGCCTATTGTTTTTCAAGGTCAAAGGTCAAGGTCGCAATATCACTTATTAGGAAAACCTTGTGGGCAGGATACAAACCGAACCGTTAGCATATTTATGAAGTAGCGCATTCTAAGGCTATGCCTCTTTATATCTTGATATCCATTTCTACAAGCATAATAATGAATTAGCTCACAGAGGACAGTGCTAACTTCACTAAAATATGAATCCCACTGAAATATGTTTTCCTTGAGCAAAATCTACGGGCGTATTATGCCACGTTGGCGTTGCTCTTGTTTAATATACAAGAATGCATGTACTATATGTGCTTTAATATATGTATCTAACAGACAGGGGATGCTTACTTCTCCTGGGCGCCTGATTCCACCTCTTGTATGTTTAGGGGTCCGTGTTTGCCCGGTTCTTTATTTTGTATTGCTTGTGGGAGTTATGAGATTGACCACTGTTCGTTATTTTCACCTTTCATGCACTAGAATGTCTTGTATTGTGCGGTTGTTTTTGACAGGTATGGTGTGATGCAGCGGTACAGATGTTTTATTCCGCGGGTCTAGGATGGGGAGGTATTGCTACCTTGGCAAGCTACAATAATTTTAACAACAACGTGTTCAGGTGAATGTGGTAACTGTATTCTCACATGTACCTGTTTCTTTAATATTGGTTCTTTTTGCCATGAAGTTAATGATGTCAAAAGCTAAAGGGCAGATATATTCATCGAACGTATTTTTATCTATGTTGTTGTGATTTTTAAACTTCTAATTTCTGTCCTATTAGCTAAAGTTTTAATCATAAATCAGAAGTTGTCATTCGTCTAGAAAGAGTCAAATCAAAAGACGTACTTCCTGTTTAAAGCTATCGCCCTTATATAATATTGTTTTCTTTTATTTTGTCCACGGATATTTTTAAAACTGATTGAACGTAAAGAATAGTAAATGAGCATTTCCATCGAAAGTTAATTTCCATCCGAGCTTGATATTGGTCGACAATCTGAATGTAA
This sequence comes from Ostrea edulis, assembly GCF_947568905.1. Taxonomy (NCBI): domain Eukaryota; kingdom Metazoa; phylum Mollusca; class Bivalvia; order Ostreida; family Ostreidae; genus Ostrea; species Ostrea edulis. Next base: position 79,395,504 of record NC_079164.1, on the reverse strand, counting down.
AATGTAAAAAAAAATTTTACATTCAGAAATACATGTACATGTACCACATGCAAAAGTGTTTGGAATAGCAAGTAGTTTTATTCCATTTTTTAAAAAGTTGATTCTATGGTACCTGAGGTGGATTTTGTTATAATTAGCCCACTATACACTGCACGTGTAGAAAAGGGGTCGTATTGAGAGAGTTCTGTTTGAAGATCTGCACAAAAATATTTCATCCAACAATATGCATTGGTTATTTTACCGTGTGTAGTGTAAACATGTTGGGTCCTTTATACAGGGGAGATAATTCTGTCACAAATTTCTATCATAACGAGTCGTATTAAAAATTGGAGAAACAGTGGAAAGTACAAAATTTCCGAGTTGTCCATGAATTGCTGTCATTTATTGACTCATTCATTGGGTGACACGCAAAATATACATTTAGATCTGTACCTGCGCGGTAGGTACGAATGCTCATGTGTAGCATACAACAAGATAATCAGCTACTTTGTGACTACCTGTTTGGGAGACATTTTAGTAAGTTATGGAGCTTGGGGATAAAACAGTTCAGACAAACATTAGTCTCGGCTGAGATTCGGCTCGGCTGGATATTCGAACTGATGCCTTCATCGAACATCAGCCGATATTAAGACAAACATCACTGACTTTCTATGATAAAAGTTATCTTTTCAAAGTAATTCAATTACAACTTTAAATCGAATGCCTTACCTTACCAATCTCCGCATATCCACATCGAGTGTGATTGGAATTGACTTTGTTTTCTGTGGACCAGAGAAATTTCTTATTTTTATCGATAAAATTAATTTAAAATTTTAATTGAACTCTTCAAACAATGTTACTGAATTTGAAAACTTCAGGAAAATTATCTTTATCTATTTATTTATATTGTCTTTTTGATATGTGCTCCATGAATATTTTCTTATACTACATTGTAATAAAGACACTGTATGTAAAATATTGTTAAAGAGCTCACTGCAATACTCTACCTACATCTACTTGGTAACGGTGTTGTAGAATAAGATTTTCCCAAAAGTGATATACTATGAAGTCTGGCTCTATACAGTGAGAGTTCCTAGGAAGTCTAGTTCTAGAGTGAGCCCCAGCTCCTTGGAAATCTGGCTCTAAAGTGAGATTGTCTCCATGGTGGAACACCTGCATTTCTGAGCAAGTTTTATCCCTCCGCCAAAACTAACCTCTGGAGTGAGACCCGTCAGGGTTGAGTTCTGTGTCTGAAGTGAGAGTCTACTCATGGAGGAAGACTTGCTCCAGTACTAGTCATTCACTAACTTCTATTTCAATAGTGCGTGATCTCAAAGATCGGGACACAAACGTTTTGAAAAACGTTTTGCAACATTTTGTTCGTATCTGACGTTTGTCTATTCTTGTATATTATAATATAACTTTCTGTCTAGTCTGGTCCTTCGGTTGAGACCACAATGACTTATGACTATTGAGGAATCTTTATCGTGCCACACCTGCTGTGACACGGGACCTCGGCTTTTGCGGTCTCATCCGAACCGCCCCATTTAGTCACCTCTTACGACAAGCAAGGGTTACTGAGGACCTATTCTAACCGGGATCTCCACAGGAGCCTTTGTCATGAGATTTTGCCGAAAAAACAAAAACGGGCAATATCTGGTGAAACAGTTATTGTTTTTAACCAAGACTACACAGTTTATCAGTTTATTCTCGCATGATAGATACCAGCGGTGCAATAACAACAGTTGCGTCTTTAAAAGTCTCAAACGACTGGCACACTTGTACAACATTGATTTACTGTCGCTACTGGTTTTAGTGCCCACGATTACATCGCTTCCTGTGCACACATCTTGTAATCCTTTATCTGATCAACTCTTAAACATTCAATGTCAAAACGCACCGTTATTTCTTTCACTGCGAGTTCATTCATTTTGTTGTAACAAGTGTTTAATGTAAACGTGTGTAACGTTTACTCCGATTGGTTGATAATTTTCCCTGCAAAGAGCGACAACTCTTGACATCCACAAGAGGGCAGTGATGGAAAATATTTTAATCAGATATGAGAACACTTGGCTTGCGTAGATAAGTTGTGAAAACGAGAGTATAACATAGTTTCTCAATGCGTTTTGAATCGACAATCGATCAACATAGTGCATATAATGTCGAGATAAAACAGTGTGCGCATAATTGTACCGCAAATTCCGTAGCTAGACAATTCCAAATGGCCGTCAATGTCTGTGAAAGCCTAAATCCATAAATGTTACATGCTTAATTCTAAAAGATTTAAACTTTAATAAAGTACAGTGTATAATGTATCTTTGATGCAACATTTTAGAAAAGTTAAGTACCTTATAGAGGAGGGATTTTGACCTTTGGTCATCATATTATCATTACTATTAATAGGGATTTTGACCATTAGTCATCATATGATCATTACTAACACAATAAGCTTTATGAAAGTTGCAAATGCTACATTGTTACAATAGCAGACAATAATGAACAATAATATGCAAGTAAAATAATAGTGTAAATAATTGCTATCATGCTGAAATGTAATTTACTACATTGTTTTAGTGTTTTTTTATTATTCAGTACTCTCTCTCTCTTTCTCTCTCTCTCTCTCTCTCTCTCTCTCTCTCTCTCTCTCTCTCTCTCTCTCTCTCTCTCTCTCTCTCTCTCTCTCTCTCCGTGTGTGTGTGACTACAAAGCATTTTATGCATGCGACAGACGCGGAAATACTCCAGAGGTATCATCATGGAGAAAGATGCATTATTTAGGACTACCGTATTGATAGTTAGACTCTCCCTTACAGTTTGGAATTTGAGGTCATGTTCCTAGAGAGCTGTATTGATCCAGAGAAAAACTGCCTGCTGGGAAATTTCACATGAGAAACAGATTTCCTGGACGAAGTCTCACTCTATAACTAGCTGTAGAGTGACAGCCCCCTAAAAGTTGAGATCTGAGTGGAACTTCATAGAGCCAATCTTTTAGGGTGACAGTACCACTCTATATAACACTGGTTGTTCTTTTGCTATGTAGTAAATGATACGTGCAATTAACAATACATGCTTTAGAATTAGACTTTGAAACAAGAAATTGTATTTTAGTGAAGGCATGTTAAATACGAAAAATCATTTCTACTTTATTTACTAAGAATTCATTTAGGAATTTTATGGTTGGCAAAACAGCTCATTTTTATCTTTCTCTTTCATCATGAAGTGTGGACAAAGTATTTAGGGTCATTCCTTTGCCATTAATGTTTTTATAATGTTTTTGGTAACTTTCAAATTGACTATCTATTATATTTTACATCCTCTGAAAAAAAAATTGAATATATCTGTTTCGGCTGTTATATAGAGACGCCATGATCTTGCCGATTGTTGACGTTGTGACGAGCGTTTTCGCCGGCTGCGTGGTGTTCGTAACGTTGGGTTTTATGGCGGAAGAGGCCGGAGTCTCTATTGATAAAGTTGTTGACAGCGGTAAAATGGGCGATATGGAATAATGCTATAATATTTATATCGTAATCAAATAACAATAATAACAATTGTGCACAAAACTGCTTTTGAGAATAACAATGCGATGATTACTTCTTCTATTTTTAATATTAGTACTTAGAAATGCATGTAACCATGCATGCTCTCCAAAATACATTGTACCTCTTGAGCAAATAAAGTACGAAAAATGAACAAAACGTAGAAAATTGTTTCAATGACAGTAATATTTACTAAACAGTGATGAGAAACTTTGAATTGTCTTAAAGGCATAGGGTCTATCTTTTATCTTAAAAATGACATCACAATATTTTGCAAGAAGAACTCCAAAAAACAAAATTGTAGTATTAATTTTGAGTTATCTATAGCTGCAACGCTTGGAAATTGAAGTCATTTTGACGTTTTAGCCCTTTATAAAAATTTTGACTGGAGGACAATATATTAAACTGGTACCCCGCTGATTGGTGGCTAGACACCAACATAAGAGATGCGAAGTCAACAGGGTACCAGTTTAGGCAAATGAGAACAGTGAATTATTTTGTAATTACTATCATATCCAATGTGTTTGTAAACATTCTGAAGAACTTTTTGTGATTTTTTAGTTATGATCTTAAATTTCGCCACCTTTTTGGAACATGCAAAATTTCACCAATATCTTAGACCCTATGCCTTTGAAGGCGGTCACTCTTAATGCAATCAAAATTTGGATATCAATCGGTACAAAAATACAATTCAAATTTTTTTACGCTCTATAATGGTGATGGAAAAGGATAAAAAAGCCTTCATAGATGTATATGTATCGCATAATCACGTAGCATTTAACTACTAAACATTTACATGTTTTAACACCGGTCATAGTGGCTCAGTGGCTTGAGAATTTGCTTCGGAACATGAAGGCCTTGATTGCGTTGACTGCTCCTGCTCTTTGCCAACCACTCTCTAATTAGAAGTGACAGTCGTGCGTGTGTGTGTGTGTGTGTGTGGGGGGGGGGGGTCTTTTAGATAAGACCTTAAAATTCAAGGTCCCATGTCGCTGCAGGCGTTGGCATGTTAAAGAACCCTCACTGCAACGGCTCTGATGCATTAGGTCATGCAAAGGTCTAACATGATGGTGCTTCACCTAACGCTGGTGACGTCTTAATATGAGTAGAAAGGGACAAAAAAAAGAAAGAAAGAAAATTAACATGTTTTAACAATAAGCAATTTAGTTCCGGATTTTTTCATACCTTCCCAGTCGAAAAGTTCAAATACAAAGTATTGAAGTATGTAGATTACTGATATTTTCATTGATTGATTGATTGTATATTGTTTAACGTCCGGCTCGAGAATATTTCACTCACATGGAGACGTCACCATTGCCAGTGAAGGGCTGCAAAATGCAGGGCTATGCTCGACACTTACGGCTTTTGAGCAGAGAGAGATCTTTATCCTGCCTGCAGTGACACGGACCTCAGTTTTTGCGGTCTCATCCGAAGAACCGCGTCATTTAGTCGCCTTGCCTGTTACGATAGGCAAGAAGTACTGAGGACTTATTCTAACCCGGATCCCCATGGGTCGATATTTTCATTGCAAGCATCCTTTCTGTGTGAAAATAAAAGTGATCTATGATGCTACAAATTATTCAGCTTCAATTGATGCATGCACTTTCTCCGACATTAATATTAATCATGTATATACATTTATGTAACATTGTTACCACAGCTGCCATCAATTTCAATTTGAAGTTTATAGCAAAAAACTTTTGAAAACATTGTTATATTATACTAATATGATATCATATAGAATGTGTAAATATACACATGTATACTAATTTTTGTTTTACATTTTGCAAAGAGAAATATAGCTCAAACAGTTTATTTTATTTTTGAATTCCCTTAACAATGTCTTCCGATGCTGCTCTGTTTAGATTATTATCTTTCAAAATAAGTTGGAAGGTCAAATTTTAAAAATGTTATTTTCGTTTGAAATACACAGAACATGTCAATGGATTTCTTCCAAATAATGCTAGTAATATACCAGAACAAAATGATAAAAATAACTCTTAAGATGGAAATATCCCGGAAAATAAATATGTTAGATACGTTAATTGTTCTGTAGTCTCTTTTATTTACGGAAGATTGAACATTTTTTTCTTCTCTCCATGCAGGACCAGGGATAGCTTTCATCGTTTACCCGGAAGCAGTTTCTAAACTCCCCCTTCCCCAGCTATGGGCAGTTCTATTCTTTCTCATGCTTTTTGTAGTCGGACTTGACAGCCAGGTGAGATTTTGTTGTAGCAGTGTTTGATTGAAACCATTGACGTGAAATACGTCTGACGGCATTTGACCTAATGACAGATATTATTTGCAATTAGATTATGATAAAAAGCATACTGTTTGCTAATTGCTGACGAGCTATTGAAACCCCTGTAACATCAACCTGTTCGTTAGTAGCATACATTGATTTAAATATTGATCACACGTAGAACATGTTCTAGCATATCGAATCAGTTTGAAGACATAAACATCATATGCGGATGGTAACGGCATAATTCTAGGAAATTACGATGGAGAGGCTGAAGTCATCTCATTAGTCATAAAGTTGAATTTTTAAGCTTGTAATTAACGTATTACATGTTATGCAAAACATCGAATATATACATGTATATGATTGAAAGTGAGCACTGTTCAAAGATAAAACTATATCTAAACATCTAAAATATTTCATCTTCTCATATAGAATCTTTTTTAATAAATCAAGCCCATATATTTTTTAAAACAGATCAGCTATAAAGGAGCACAATTTTTGCTCATGGGAATTCCAACAGACTGTTGGAAGTCCTGATCTCCAAATACATTGATATTCAACCTCTGCTTCATACTTAAATATTTTATTGTAAGTATATATTACATATAACGGCAATCTAACAACTCACTTTATGACAAACAGGATGATTTCAGCTTCTCCATCGTTAACTTCCCATATTTATGTAGCAATATTCCATTGTCATCTGCATATGGTGTTTATACCCCTCAACTGAATCGATACACAAGAGCTTGTTCTGCGTATGGTCAGTTTTTAAATCGAAGCAAGCTACTGACAAACAAGTTGATGGTACAGGGGTTTCAACAGTCTCGATTGAAGTCAGCATTTCGCAACTTCTATGGTCGTTATAACGATCTAGTTCGGCAATACAACCTATCATTAGGTCAAATGCTGTCTGGCGTGTTTCATACCGATTGCTAGGTTCTTGGCACGCTGCTTTTGACTACGGATGACTCCGTTTACCTGATCAGGATATAGGACTCGCGGCGTGTGTAACCGGTTGACAGGGGATGCTTACTCCTCCTAGGCACCTGATCCCAACTCTGGTATGTCCAGGGGTCTGTGTTTGCCCAACTATCTGTTTTGTATTGCTTATATGAGTTATGAGATTGATCACTTCGTTATCTTCACCTTTCATTAGAAGAACGTCATACACGAAAGATGAAGATAACGAACAGTGCATAAATAGTTTTGTACCAGCAACTATAAACTCTGGAGCAATCTTTCTGAAGATAGCAAATTCGCAACCCATTACATCTTTCAAAAACAAACTTTTAAAAACCCGCAGGAAATGTATATATTAAAACTACACAATTGTGATAAACGTTGACTAAATATCATACATAGAATATAACTCAAAATTTTGATATTTTTTATTTCAAAAATAATGTTTACAAAGTAATAAATCCAAAAACTTGCTTTGAAAAACACCACTCTGATTCCACGCACAAGTACTCTGAAGTTAAAATAAAAAATATGCTAGAGTTCCTCATTGACAATATCATCGTGGTCTTTGGTGATCAGGTCTTCCTGATGGAAGGTCTGTTGGAATTCCCATGGGCACGAATTGTGCTCCTTTATTAGCTGACCGATTTCTTTTTTTCCTATGAAGCAGAATTTATTCACAAACTTCTACGTGAGAAGAGAAAATCTCTTGCTGTCGCCTTCAATTCGACATTAAGATATATCGACGACGTTTTGTCTATTAACAATAATAACTTTCATTCATATGTCGATTCGATATATCCCGGTTAGCTCGATATAAAAGACACCACAGAGTCGTCCACTTCTGCTTCATACTTAGACATTTTATTTAAAGTATACATTGACGGCAAACTGACAATTCAACTGTATGATAAACGGGATGATTTCAGCTTCTCCATACTCAACTTCCCATATTTATGTAGTAATATTCCATTATCGCCTGCATGTGGTGTTGATATCTCTCAACTGATTCGATACGCAAGAACTTGTTCTGCGTATAGTCAGTTGTTAAATCGATGCAAGCTACTGACAAACAAGTTGATGGTACAGGGGTTTCAACAGTCTCGATTGAAGTCAGCATTTCGCAACTTCTATGGTCGTTATAACGATCTAGTTCGGCAATACAACCTACCATTGGGTCAAATGCTGTCTGACGTCTTTCATACCGAATGTTATGCCGTTCTTGGCACACTGATTTTGACTACGGATAACTCCGTTTACCTGATCAGGATATAGAGCTCACGGCGGGTGTGACCGGTCGACAGGGGATGCTTACTCCTCCTAGGCACCTGATCCCAACTCTGGTGTGTCCAGGGATCCGTGTTTGCCCGACTATCTATTTTGTATTGCTTATAGGAGTTATGAGAATGATCACTGTTCGTTATCTTCGCCTTTCATATGTCTGTTGCTTCTAAAATGCCACTGCACGTCTAACTGTGACAAACAATGAAATTTCTTGAAAATTCCTTTATATTCACTTTTTAAATTGGTATAACATTCTAACTCCATTGCTTGATACCATGACATACAATTTTCCTTGACCCACATTGGCCTTGATTCCCTCCCCATGCCATGTAAATCCAGGAGCTACATGTGGAATGGATATTAATCTCTTTGATGCATATGACAGTATTTCAAACCTAGTATTTTCCGAAACAAAGATCCCAGTCCCTAACAAGGTCTTCAAGTTACTTAAAATCAGAGTATCATCATCATGTAGACTAATTTCCATGATCCTTTCTACTAAAATGTTTTCTTTCCTAAAATGTTTCGGCAAACGCAGGTTTTTTTTTTTAAAAATTAAACTTTATATGTTTTTGACAAATGTTTCCCTAAAGCTTTCTTTTTATCGTGTTTCTTTGAGATTCTCTTGAAGAGTGGTGAGCTACATGTAACTGATGGGAATGTGTCATTTCCCCGTAATTTAAATAAACCATGGTTCGACTATCTATCTATTTACCTACCCATGACGATAACTACGTGTTTAACTAGTTCTGCATTGAAGACCAGCTTATTATGGATGAGTATCCGGAACATCTCGCACCTTTATCATACAATAAAGACTAAAACTTGACCAATGCAATCCTTCTTAACACAGCAAAAGAAACACTCTCTCGATACAATGTGTTTGTATAAATGTCCAATCCTATTTATGTATGTATTACTATGTATATATACATATGAATAAAATACTGTTTAAATCAAATATTGTATATTAATTTTTGGTTGATGTATTTTCCCAAACAGAATATCTCTATATTGATTAACACGAAATTTGGTATAAAAAATTAGAGTTTTAGTAATCAATTAAAGAACTGTATCAAAATGTGTATTCCCCATTTTTAAACTTTCATTATAGCACAGGGGCTAAGCCCGTTTTGACCCGAAATTCATTGTAACCATTGAATATATTTATGGTTACAATAAGTTTCGGGTCAAGACGGGCGTGCATTATAGGGCAAGGCATTGTACTTTTGTAACATTTTTGCAATTTTTAAAGGGACTGATTCATGTTTTTCGAACGAAATGATTTTCATTTTTTATGTTAAAACTTAAAAGTATAGCTCATTTAATGTTGACAACCAAAATTATGATGAATGAATGCAAGGATAAGAGAAATATTTTAGCTTTGATTCTGTGTTATATAAACAAAGACTGGAGTCGTTTTATGTAAACAAAGCAGTGAAACGTTAAGTTTATAATTTAAAGCATCTTCATTTTGTACAATCACAAATTTGAACTTTTGAATGACACATTTTACCCAATGTATACTTGAACTTCATTTCTGTTATGAATTCTGTCGAAGATTATGCCAGACGATAGGCTAAATGTTAAAATGAAGAACTTGATATATTGTCAGAATGGGTTAAAACCATAAGAGGAATATTAAAATCCCGCATTAGACCTATTAAAACAAAAGTACGTACCATATATCCTTCTGTGTTTAGTAAACCAGAAGTGATAAAAGAATTAGATAGGTTACATGAGGAATGTGTTTTGGTTCCAGCTGACAAAGTTTATAACAACATTGTCTTTGTTTGTACTCATTATTACAACTGTATTTTAAACGAACTTGGCATTAATTCCACTTTTGGTAATCATACTTATACTCCAACTGCCCTTTCAAAATATGAAATTCTTCAAAATCATGCTTCAGTTTTAGACACATTTAATATCCCAGTCAATGGGTTAAAATAATATGAGTTACCGTACCTATACTGAATTCCTAAACTACACAAAACCCCATACAAACAAAGATACATTGCTGGATCCAATATGTGCTCTACCAAGCCCCTATCTTTGCTCCTCACGAAAATATTAACTGCTGTGAAGGAGAAACTTCAAACTTACTCTGCGACTACATATATTAGAAGTGGTGTTAATCAAATGTGGATTCAAAAACTTTCTAAAGAACTTTTAGTAAACTTGAAATCGCAAAACTTTTCCCAAATCAATAACATCAAAACCTATGAGTTTTCAACACTTTACACGACCATTCCTCACGATAAATTAAAGACTAGACTTTTTGACATCATAGACAGTTGCTTCTTTAACAAAAGTGGGAAACGGGAATATTCATATCTAGTGATCAGTCATCCAAAAACTTACTTTGACAAACACCACTCTGATTTCTCGTACAAGTACTCTGAAGTTGAAATAAAAAATATACAGGAGTTCCTTATTGACAATATCTTCGTGGTCTTTGGTGATCAAATTTTCTAACAGTCTGTTGGAATTCCCATGGGCACGAATTGTGCTCCTTTGTTAGCTTACCTGCTTCTATATCCATATCAAATGTAATCTACATATACTTACTTTTGTCAAAACATCATACACCTTAATGATATTTACATATCACCACGAGAGAGCCCGGCATGCTTCACTGTTAATCATGTTTCTCACTCTTGCTCAATCTAATTAGATATCATTTTCCGGCCATTGGGGGGGGGGGGGGTGTGTGATCAAAATGCTATTTCCTAGGGATATTGAGAACATTTGGACTAATGTTTTTGAGATTAGCTTTTGCACTATTTCACAGGGACTGTTTGAATGATTTATGTAACATTTATTTAAATAAACCACCTGCTCGTTTGCTGTACACACCTCTTTTGATTTCCTACGGTTAAATTTTAGCGTTCTCTGCTTTTTTCAACATTAGACAGTTCAGAGGTTGGTTTCATGAAGACTAACTAATGTACCTACACAAGATTTGTCATTTTCAAACCAGAGAGACATCCCCTCTCTGAATAAACGATTTCTGTAAAAATCTAATTACTTTCTTCCCAGCTTCACATCCCTTTTATGATGTTTAGGTAGAAAACACGACAAGGGCCCAGCAAGCCTCACTCTCAGTCACTTTTATACTTAACTTTTGTTCAAATATCGCTTGTATTTTTAAGTCCTCAACCATTTAGTTTAGTTTAGTTTAGTTTATTGAAACTTAGAGAAACATCGCATTGATATGGTGCAGTTATATAATAATCAAGTAACAATATACAAGGGAGTATAACCATGTGAAAAGAATCATGTGACCAAATATGGAGGATGGAAAAACATGATATCTTATGAATTTCTTACGCTCAGTGCCTTTATCAAAAACCTTGCTAAAATTGCATAATGCCTTTCTGTTTCTTATTGAAAAAGGTTGCACAAGTTTGAACATGGATGGTCGAGTAAAATAAGATCGTTTGATGTATGTTTTTCGTAAATCGGAGTAATAGCATGCATTTTACATTAAATACCAATTTAATACTATTTTAGCGTTCATAATTTGTATCATTACACGTGTTCTTTCAGATGGTTCATGTTCAGACTCTAACTGGTGCTCTCCTGGACAATTTTCCTAAGGTGTTATACAAATGGAAAACTGCATTAACCGGCGTTTTATGTTTCCTTGGGTTCCTCCTAGGAATACCATGTATCACACAGGTATGTGTCTAAGATAAAACTAAACAATTTCTTTAATTTCTGTGACCAGGTCCTCGTCATGACTTTAGAAGTCTATCAGAATAAGAGTAGCCCCGTCATGACTTTAGAGAACTATCAGAATAGCAGTTACCTCGTCATGACTTTAGAGGTCTATCAGAACAACAGTAACCTCGTCATGACGTTAGAGGTCTGTCAGTACAAAAGTAACCTCGTTATGACTTTAGAAGTCTATCAGAACAACAGTAACCTCGTCATGACTGTAGAGGTCTATCAGAACAATAGTAACCTCGTCATGACTTTAGAGGTCTATCAAAACAACAGTAACCTCGTCATGACTTTAGAGGTCTATCAAAACAACAGTAACCTCGTCATGACTGTAGAGGTCCATCAGAAAAACAGTAACCTAGTCATGACTTTAGAAGTAAATCAGAACAATAGTAACCTCGTCATGACTTTAGAGGTCTATCAGAACAACAGTAACCTCTTCATGACTGTAGAGGTCTATCAGAACAATAGTAACCCCGTCATGAATTTAGAGGTCGATCAAATCAACAGTAACTTCGTCCCCGTCATGATGTTAAAGATTTATCTGAAGCGTAACACGTGGGATCCCGTGCAGAAGGCAGAATTCAACGCCAAGACATCGCTGGCAAGTTTTGTTTACCATCCATGGTTGTGAGCATTACATGTATATGGCTCATTATAACTATGCGCCAAATACTAAATTGAGGATCAGGGCATACCCTGACACTTTCTATCAATATGATTCTAATCGTAAACCATTGTGTGTGATTTCCAAATACCCTGCATGTTTATATGTATCATACCTTATCAGTTTAAATAAAGCCACGGCAGATACTGTCCCTCGGAGTTTGTTTATTCAAGATAGTTCCATAGGATGACGTTTTAATAGAGGTACCTTTTTCCTAATTCTGCGAGACTCAAATAGAGAAGAGTACTTTTCTGAAGAAAAAAATAATAACAAACAAATAAAACTAGCTCTAATTGTAGCGGGGACCGTTACATATGTTCCCCAAACCTCCCCCAATTAAAACGTAATGTCCTTGTGAATCTGTAGCAAAAAATCATATTATTTCAGCCTTTAATTACATGTAGTACGTTCAATATGGTCATTTCAGTACCAAGAAATGAAAGAAAGCGTTGCACGAGCATACATGCGCACGCGTGTATGATTCCGAATTTGTGTTGATGTCGTTCAACAGGCATTTGTATCATATACCCACAGTATGAATTTCATAACGTTTCCACCAAATATAAGGAAGTTATAGCGATTTTAAAATCGTCCAATCAGAATTCAGCACAAATGCATGCACGTGCTGAGCGGTAATTCTAACCACAGCAACTAATATCAATAGAATTTAATGAAAAACAAAAACGTTATCGTCCTTTAAAAATTGAACATTTGAAAAACGTTGCACGCGCATACACGTGTGCGTTGGCATTTTTTTTGTTACACCAATATATAGATACACATATTCATCAATAAGATAGTTACAAACGTTTTAGTATTATCCAATCAAATTGAAGCGCACGTGCATGCGCGTGCAAATTGGTAATTTTGACCATGCAAATCAGTTAAGGGTCTCAGTATCTACCTACGATATGAATATCAAGCCATTTCAATGAACAACAAAAAGTTAGACTGATTCTAACGTTAGTGTACAAATTTTGTAATGCGTGCGCGTGCAGACAAAATAACTATTATTTTTCATACCTACATATGATATACTACCATCCTATTTAGATTTCATATCGATCCCTTTAATATTCTGATTTTCCATTTTTTGTACCAAAATTGCAGTGCACGTGTGCGCGTGTGCATGCATGTGCAGACAAAATGACTATCACTATCCACATCTACAAACGCTATACTATCATCCTGGAAAGTTTCATATCGATCCCTTTTGTAGTTTCTGAGAACACTACTGGACAAAAAAGTACCGGAGAAAAAGAATAATAACGAGCTATAACTGTGTTGGGATGCCAACACAAATGTCTCCGAACACCTCCCCATGTCAGAAATGCTTTTTGATGCCAGATATGCACTCAGGATCCTCCAAAAACCCTAGAAACTAACTTTGGTTGAAATCCGACGGACTTGCTTAATGACCGCCATTTTCTTCAATGGCGGCCATTTTGAAACATTTGGAAATAGATTGGAAGGGAATACTGATGCTAGAAATGAACTGTGGACCCTCCATTTACCCCAGAATCCAAATGTTGTAGATATTTTAACACTTTGAAATATTTCGGTATATGGCGGCCATTTTGAAAATGGCGGCTCAAAAAAAATGTTGATGGTGGAAATGGACTCGGGGTGACTAAATTACCCTAGAAATAGTATTTGGTTGAAATCCGACAACCTTGACTTTTTGTTCTAGATGTCTTATTAAAAGTTTCTTGAAAAAAATGTTATAGATTGCAACAATAACCCAACTGTTCAGGTGAGACATGAGACCTGCAGGCCTATTTCTTAACATCGTTAGTTAACGCTTGCGAAACTGAACAGCTTTTGTTCTACATGTCTTGTCAAAATTTTCTCGAGAAAAAAGTTATTAATGTTATTAATTGCGATACAAATTCGACTGTTCAAGCGAGCCATGACGCCCGGAGGCCTATTTTTTTTATATCATTAGATAGATCTTGCAAAACTGAACAACTTTTATTCTACATGTTTTATCAAAAGTTTCGTGAGAAAAAAGTTAATCATTGTAACAGAAATCCAATGGTTCAGGCGAGCCATGAGGCGCATGGGCCCATTTCTTGATATGGCACGAAAGATCTCAATAAACTGTACAACTTTTGTTATATATGTCTAAACAAAATATTTACGAGTAAAAAGGTATGATTTAAAACGTGGAAAAAAATTGGGCACTTTTTAAAACTCTATTTTCGACCCCTACCGAGCTTCCATACTAGGCACTTCCGGAAATTTTGAAAACGCAGGTGCACAATTACAACATGTCGTCTAATACCCCCATCATATTAGGCCACGTTCGCACTACAACCATGTAAAAATTGATGATCGTAGTGCGATTGGGTACGTCGTAGTAAGGTCGTAGTAAGAACGTAGTAAGGTCTTGATGGCCGTGGAGCAACTTTGAACATGCTCAAAACAAACACAGTGCGGTCGTGGTCAAATTTGACCGTAGTGGAAGCGTAGTAAGGACGTACTAAGATCGTATTTAGATCGGCATGGTCGTAGTAGCATCGTAATGGGATCGTGATGCAGAAGAAAACGACTGCACTGTGATTCCACTACGCTCTCTATACGACCATTCCGTTTTCACTACGTTCTCATTACGATCACCACGCTCGCACTACGTTTTCTTCACGCTTCCGCTACGATCACGGCACGTCCATACTATGTTGTTGAAGACTGTAGTACGTTTCTACCAAGCTCATCCCGTCCTTAATACGTCCTCACTACGATTTCACTGCGCGCAAGCCACGACCGAATCACGTTCTGTTCTCCCCCCACACAGTGGTATAAAAACTGAACAAAGGTTGCATATGACAATTGCTTCTTTGGAATCATGGAAAGGCCAGACAAAGAAATATTGATGGAGATGTTGATGCATATTCAGTATATGGCACTTAACGATCAAGCTGCTATATTGTTACTTAGGCGAAGGAGGAGGAGGAGAATCGTAAGGCAGCGTAGATCTTGCTGGGTACGACCTTGGCGGCATGCTTTTACAATGGAAATATTGGTACAAATGGATGAAAAGGTTCTGTATTTATACTGAATCTGGATCTGATTAAGCTGCTGCAAAGCGTGGCGACAGCAGCGCGGAAACGTGGTAGAACCGTAGTAAGATCGTGGTAGAATCGTAGTAAGATCGTGGTACAATCGTGGCAGAAGCGTAGGAAACTCGTGTTGCAGTCGTGGTGAGAGCGTAATAGTTAGAACGTGATGGACGTAGTGGGAGCGTAGTAAGAACTTGATGAACGTTGTGAGAACGTGGTGAAATCGTAACAAGGCCGTAGTTTAATCGTAGTGGAGTCGTGATAAGAGCATAGTGAGGACGCAGTAACATCATGAAGACAGACAAAATTACAAATTCATGCCGTTTGCACTACGATCTAAAAAAAAAAAATGATAGAACGTAGTGAGGTCGTGATGTAGTGTGACAGGGCCATTATTAACATCACTGAAAATTTCAGCACTCTAGCTTATGTCGTTTTTGAGTTTTTGTCCGGATAAAATGGTCATCTGAAAATCGATAAAAGGGGGATAACTTCCAACCGGAAGTGATTTTTCAAAAATTGAAATGGCGGTACAAACTTCAAGTGGCAACGCATCAACCCTGAAAATTTAAAGCAAATCGACCCAGCCATCTCCGAGAAATCTTCTGCACAAAATCGGTAAGGAGGGAAAAAAAAGAATAATAATAGTAACTAGATGCGATCTCGTTCCGAGCAACGAGTGGGTCTTCCGTCCAATTTTAGATGTGATGAGGTAAGAATTTGAGTTTAGGCGAGCCATGAGGCCCGTTCGCCTTTTGTTCTAGATGTCTTATTAAAAGTTTCTTGACAAAAATGTTATAGACTGCAACAATAACCCAACTGTTCAGGTGAGCCATGAGACCTTCAGGCCTATTTCTTAACATCGTTAGTTAACGCTTGCGAAACTGAACAACTTTTGTTCTACATGTCTTGTCAAAAGTTTCTCGAGAAAAAAGTTATTAATGTTATTAATTGTGATACAAATTCGACTGTTCAGGCGAGCCATAACGCCCGGAGGCCTATTTTATGATATCATTAGATAGATCTTGCAAAATTCAACAACTTTTATTCTACATGTCTTATCAAAAGTTTCGTGAGAAAAAAGTTAATCATTATAACAGAAATTCAATGGTTCAGGCGAGCCATGAGGCCCATGGGCCCATTTCTTGATATGACACGAAAGATCTCAATAAAC
The DNA here is from genome assembly GCF_947568905.1 of Ostrea edulis. Classification (NCBI taxonomy): domain Eukaryota; kingdom Metazoa; phylum Mollusca; class Bivalvia; order Ostreida; family Ostreidae; genus Ostrea; species Ostrea edulis. Next base: position 79,378,869 of record NC_079164.1, on the reverse strand, counting down.
TGTACAATTATTTTTTATATATGTCTAAACAAAATATTTATGAGTAAAAAGTTCTCATTTGTTTAGCCGTTTTCGAGAAATTGCGTGCACAAAATCGGTAAGAAAAAGAATAATAACGAGCTATAACTGTGTTGGGATGCCAACACAAATGTCTCCGAACACCTCTCCATGTCAGAAATGGTTTTTGATGCCAGATATGCACTCAGCATCCTCAAAGAACCCTAGAAACTAAATTCGGCTGAAATCCGATGGACTTGATTTTTTGGCCGCCATTTTCTTCAATGACGGCCATTTTGAAACATTTGAAAATGGATTGGAAGGAAATACTGATGCTAGAAATGAATTGTGGACCCTCAATTGAACCCAGAACCCTAATGTTGTAGAGATTTTAACACTTTAAAATATTTCGGTATATGGCGGCCATTTTGAAAATGGCTGCTCAAAAAAAATGTTGATGGTAGAAATGGACTCGGGGTCACCAAATTACCCTAAAAATAGAATTTGGTTGAAATCCGACAACCTTGAGTTTTTGACGTTTTTTGGCCGCCATCTTGAAACCGCGGCCATTTTGAGAATTGAAAAGTTGATTGCACCCCTCCTAGTGACCCCCTATCAGCTCACAAAGTTTGAAGTGGATCAGTCGAAGTACTTTCACAAAATCGCGCGGAAAAATATCTCACTAAAGAAGAGGAAAAATGTTCGGAGACATAATAACTAGTAATCCTAATTGCTCGCGAACAATTAGAGGGCTTTCCACCTACAATGATTTAAAAAGAGATATTTAAGATGATGTTAGAAACACAAAAAGACCTTGAAAATAAAAAATAATAATTTTCACGATGACCTTGACCTTTGACCTCATTTTGAAGATCAAAGGTAATCGGTCTTAATGCAAGTGATCCCATGTCTGTATCTATATTAATGTAAAAGATATGAGCTTAAAAATGTTAATCAAGACATTCAGGGGGCAATAATTTGTTCAGGGGTTTTCGGCTACTTTCGGTTAGCTTCTCAATGCTAAAAATACTTTGAAAGAACTTGAAAATGAAAAAAAAAAATTTGATGATGACCTTCACCTCATTTTGAAGGTCAAAGGTCATTGGTCTCAATGCAAGTGGTCCCATGTCTCAATCTATGTTAATATAAAAGTTATAGGCTTAGATAATGATATTGGAGACTTTCAGGGGCAATAACTATGCTTAAGGCTTTTCGTATCCCTTTGATTAATTTTTCGTTGCAAGAGGGTTTTACTGTGAATTCATTCGTGAAGGTTTCGTTTCTCTATGACTTTCCGTTAAGTAGGAGTAGCGATAACAAGGTTTTCAACGCGAGTCTCCGAAATTCACAGAAGGGTCAAAGTTCAAAGTTATAATGCATACTATCAAAACCAATCAAGAAGTCAATACTTACCCATATAATATTTCAACGCTATCTTAAGCAGGAAAGAGAGTATAAAAAGTGCTATTTTTCCTCTTTTCTGATGACCTTGACCTAATTTTCAAGGTCAAAGGTCACTGATCCTATTCCAGTTGGTCCCATGTCTCTACGACAAACCGTTCTCAAGTTCGACATGTTTTACGAATAAATCGCAAAACATAAAGAAGCATTAACTCCCTTTAGGGGACACCAAATCCCTTCATTTTAAATTCTTTGCTTCTATTAATTACCCTCTATGCTTTAGAAAAGGTTTCATTCTCCTATCATTTACGGTTAAAAAGTAGAAGCGCTAACAATGATTTCTGCAAAAGGTCCAATAACTCCGTAAGGGGTCAAAGTTCAATTACGCAGGGTGAACTGTATCCGTTTCTCAAGAAGTACTATATGATGGACTATAAAGTTTTTCGATAAATCTTAAGACAAAAAATTTTTTGACGGCAGAAAAATAATAATAAACAGAACAATAACAATAGTACTTTCCACAGAAAGGTGGAAATCCCTAATAAAAGAGGAAAAGAAACAACAGAATAACAAGGTCTTCCATCGAAACGGAAGTCCTTAATAATAAAAGAGGAAAAGAAACAACAGAATAACAAGAAAGTCTTCCGTCGAAACGGAAGACCTTAATAATAAGAAACGGAGCAAAAACAATATGTGTCCGACACTTTGTGTTCGGAGACATAATAATAAGAAACGGAGCAAAAACAGTATGTCCCCGACACTTTGTGTTCGGAGACATAATAATGATAAGAAACAGAGTAAAAAGAATATGTTCCCAAACTTTGTTTGGGGAACATAATGAAATATCAATTTGTGTATGACAATTATAGCAACATATCTATCATCTAGTACAAAGTAGTAAAAAAGGAGAAGCATAAAAATCACACATGTAGCACATTGATTTCAAAAACACCACAATATGTGCATACTCAGGTGACCGTTAAGGCATATCTTCATTCTCAGGTGACCGTTAAGGCATACGGATATCTTTTATCATTGAGTAATCTATTCAAGGTTCTTAAACCTTCAAAAACTGTCATGTTTTCATGTGAAGTTATTTTCTTTTTTTTTTTTTTGTTTATGTAGGGAGGAGTGTATATCCTTACTCTTATAGACTGGTACTCTGCCAGTGTGGCTGTCATGCTGTTGACTTTCCTTGAAGTGGCATCATTGGCATGGCTTTATGGTAAATTTGGTGTCAATAACTTATCCATTATACAAGTAAATGGAAGAAAAAAACAGGTGAACAAATTATGCTTTGTTTATCAAGTAATCAGTATCAAAGCCATCGTAAAATGTTCACTCACTTTAACCAAAAGCTGAGCAAGTGTTTTGTCTACGTGTACATGTACATGTCCGCCTGTCTGCGGCGAGGAAAAAAAATCGACTACAAAACACTTAATTGTCAAGTAATCAAATCCGAGGGTGATTCTAGATAGTGTTTATGGCGTCTGATGGGCTGTTTAGACTTTTCATCCAAAATGCCTGAATACCCAATAATCAAACTCTGCAGATTTCTCCGTGTTTTTGTGGTCCAGACAAAGTGGCATTACTCTGTGGATTGATATCACGATAATGCGATGATTACATAAGCGGTAACAAATCCATGCACAGTTGCCAATAATTTGAGCTACCTTTTCCCCTTTAGATGAATCAAGTAATGTTTTAGCTCACTTGAGCAGAAAGCTCAATGAGCTTTTCTGATCACCTGTTGTCCGTCGTCTGTCTGTCTGTCCGTCTGTAAACTTTTTACATTTCCGACTTCTTCTCCAGAACCACTGGGCGAATTTCAACCAAACTTGGCCAAAAACATCCTTGGATGAAGGGTTTTTAAGTTTGTTCAAATGAAGGGCCATGTCCCTTTCAAAGGGGAGATAATCACGAAAATGCAAAAATAGGGTGGGTTATTTAAAAATCTTCTTCTCAAGAACCACTAGGCCAGAAAAGCTGAAATTTACATGAAAGCTTTCGGACATAGTGCAGATTTAAGTTTCTTCAAACCATTGCCCCCGGGGGTTGAATGGGGCCACAATAGGGGATCAAATTTTACATACAAATATATAGGGAAAATCTTCTTCTCAGGAACCACTGAGCCAGAAAAGCTGAGATTTACATGACAACTTCCTGATCTAGTGCAGAGTCAAGTTTGTTCAAATCATGGCCCCCGGGGGTAGGTTGGGGCCACAATAGGGGATCAAAGTTTTATATACAAATATATAGGGGAAATCTTCTCAAAAAACACTGAGCCAGAAAAGCTGATATTTACATGAAAGCTTTCTGACATAGTGCAGATTCAAATTTGTTCAAATCAAGGCCCCTGGGGGGTACGATGGAGCCACAAAGGGGATCAAAATTTTGGATACAAATATAGGGAAAATCTTTAAAAACCTTCTTCTCAAGAACCAATGAGCCAGAAGAGCTGAGATTTACATGAAAGCTTTTTGACACAGTGCTGATTCAAGTTTGTTCAAATCATGTCCCCCGGGGTTAGGTTGGGGCCAGAATAGGAGATCAAAGTTTTACATAGAAATATATAGGAAAAATCTTTAAAACTCTTCTTCTCAAGAACCAATGAGCTAGAAGAGCTGCGATTTACATGAAAGCTTCCTGACATATTGCAGATTCAAGTTTGTTTAAAGTATGGCCCCCGGGGTACGTTGGGGTCACAAATATATAGGAAAATCTTTAAAAATCTTCTCAAGAAACATTGGGCCAAAGAAGTTGACATTTACATGAAAGCTTCCTGATATAGTGCAGATTCAAGTTTGTAAAAATCATGGCCTCCAGAGATAGGTTGGGGCCACAATAGGGACTAAGGTTTTACATGCAAATATATACATGTATATATATGGAAAGTCTTCAGATATCGGCCATGGTGACTCAGGTGAGCGATGTGGCCCATGGGCTTCTTGTTACATTTCTAAGCGATAGGTATGGTTATCTTACTTTCGTATTCATTGGTAGAACATTTTTGTAATATTTAGCTGTTGAGACTATGTTAGGCCACCAATCTTTGGATATGGGTTTTGCTTATGTAAAAATATCTTTTTGATTTATATTTTACATGCAACTATGCACACGAGCTTTCACAAATAGGAAAAGGCTGTCATTATTATCAAGGGGAGTTTTGTGGTGGGAGGTCCCACTTCGTTTTCCAATAAAGTAGAGGAAATTTCAATTTTTGCCACAGGGATAATTTTGAATAGTTGTCTTGAAATGACATAATTTATATACAAAGTATCAGTGCGATCTTTGCACACCATCTTAAAAGATTTAATTAATTTATTTTGTAATTTTCAAATGTGAAATCTGAAGCCACCGAAAATTTACACTGAATGTTGAACTGTTTAGATCGGTCGCGGTAGTTCATTGGTAGAGCGTTCGCTTCATTACCAGGAGGTCTTGACTTCAAGCCCCGCTCGTGACATGGCCGCGTCAAACCTGAGACGTAACTGTAGTAAGTGATTACTGAAAGGTGAAGATAACGATCAGTGATCAATCTCATGAAAGGTGAAGATAACGATCAGTGATCAATCTCATGAAAGGTGAAGATAACGATCAGTGATCAATCTCATGAAAGGTAAAGATAATGATCAGTGATCAATCTCATGAAAGGTGAAGATAACGATCAGTGATCAATCTCATGAAAGGTGAAGATAACGAACAATGATCAATCTCATGAAAGGTGAAGATAACGAACAATGATCAATCTCATGAAAGGTGAAGATAACGAACAATGATCAATCTCATAATAACTCATATAAGCAATGCAAATTAGAGAGTTGGGCAAACACGGACCCCGGGATATACCAGAGGTTGGGTCAGGTGCCTTGGAGGAGTTAACATCCCTGTCGACTTGTCACACCCGCCAAACGATTGACATTTAAAAGCGAGAATTACGGGTCTTTCGGATATGACCTTAAAAACGGAGGTCGTATGTTACGGCAAGCATTGACACATTAAAAACCCTCACTGCTACGGAGTGCTAAGTATAGGTCTATTGCGTCGCTATATCACCCCACCTCTGGTGTGTCCAGGGGTCCGTGTTTGCACAACTATTTATTTTGTAATGCTTATAGGAGTTATGAGATTGATCACTGTTCGTTATCTTCACCTTTCATATGTGGTACTTTACCTACAACTGGTGACTTCTCAATATGAGTGAAAAATTCTCGATGAAACTTAAAACAACCAACCAACAAAATCATGTATCTGAATGTAATATCAATTCTTAATGCTTCTCAGGTGTGGATAGAATTTACAAAGATTTGGAAGTAATGATTGGATACAAACCAAGCTCATTATGGAAGATCATGTGGCTTTTTGTGACTCCCCTGGCTATATTGGTAAATATTGTTAAACATTTGCCTCGTAAATATCATTGTACTTTTATACGATTTCACTATGCAACGAATTTCCAAGTAGTATGAAATAAATACAATCATATTCTTTGTATTTTACTAGTAGATTGCGTATCCATATACATATGATAATGTATTAATTAGATTTTAAGAAATCACTGGTAAAACTTAAACATAATTCCAACAGTTTAATAACTAACTAAGAAATGCATTTGTTAATACTTTTCCATACAGATAATCTGGATAGTGAGTCTGGTTCGTTACTCCACCGTGACGTACGGTGAATACAAATACCCAACATATGCCGTGGGGATAGGATGGTTGATCGCCATATCATCATTAGTATCCATATTTGTAGGAATTATATCAACACTCTTAAACACGGGAGATCAATCAACACCTCTTTTTCAAGTGAGTTTTTTTTTATTTCCAGTATGTGTATTTTCGTCTCAAACAAATTCATGACCTGGGACCTAATTTAAAGCATTGCATGTATATGTTCCAGTGTTCAATATGTATGAGGTGATATATTATAATGATTTATGCAATTGTCATATTAAGGCTATTTCTTGGACACCAATCCCTGTAGTTGTGATTGTTTCTAAAATTTATATTGTATTTCCTTTTACGACAGAAACTACGAATATCTATACAACCTACCACCCAGTGGAAACCTGCAGTAACAACTCCTCCAGGGGGGATGGAGATGAGAAAGTCACTTATATAACTCAAAACACTTTGTAGAAATAGACCGTGTTACCGGTCTTCTTCAGTCGTGTTTATATTTTTTATATTTTACTTCGAAAAAAGAGACTTTATACACACACACACACACACACACACACACACACACACACACACATATATATATATATATATATATATGTATTCGGCAGGCATAATTTTATTTTTCACCTAAATGCACATCTGTATTTTGATATGATATACTAGATGAAATCACAATTAAATAATATTGCATAATGGAATTGTCAATGCATGTTTGAATTGTTGGGCAGATGAACGATATCTTTAATTCAGATGAATTTAAGAACAATTTTTGAATAATTGCGTGCATTAGTTATGTTATTTTTAATGATACAACCATATACTGTAAATAAATTGATTATTAGAAAGTCACTTGGAGCTCCAAATTAAATTTCCTTACGTAACATAAATGATCTCTCTACGTATTGAAATTTAGATAATAATTTTACAAATGCAATCATAATCCGTCATACCGAACAGTTGACCAAAGACGGTCGATCATATTTTAAAAATTTGAAACCCAGTATTGCGAAAGTGTTTATAGTGGTATTTTTTGTCCGGTACGACAATTTAAGGGTAAAATCATGAATTCTTGTCAAACACAATAATCGAAAATACAATGCACTATATGAATGACAAACAAAAACTGCTATTATATAAACAATGGCCTGATTTCTTGGAAATAACCATGTAGTATACAACCTGATTTCGGTGAAATGTTTTAACCTTTAAGTTAAAAGGCGCAAACTTCCCAGAACAGCCCGGACAATTTGATATCACATAATGTACAGTTTTTGACTTACTACTTACTTTCAAGATCTGTGTAATGAAAAATATGTTCAACCAAAATCAAAACATTTTTGTGTTTATCCATGTGTTTGTACATATCAGTAACTGTCAAAAATCGTAACAGTGACTTCTATAATCACGGAAAAAATTAAGAACATCGAAAATATCAGATGAATATCGTATTTAAAAATGTATCAAGGTGTCAGATCGTTAGTCTCGGGAGAGGGTGTCCTTCGTTTTGTTAAAGTAATATGATAATAAATCTTCGTACAATGATTATAGAGACATGTATGGGCCTAATCAAAACTGTTATAAGTATAACTAACACTGAACACCTGCACAATTTTATGCTGATCATGTTGTAAACCAATCGCAACTTCTTGGCTTGCCATAAAGGCCCGAGAATGTTCGATTGGTTGTAGACCAATAGTGACGTAATGCCTCGTTCTTGGCGATTTGTTCTGGAAATTTCCATAAGGCTGATACAAGACTAAAATTGCAGATTGAAGAGGTGAACAGGAATATTCTATTTATTCAAAAATGACCAAAACTTATTTCTTCTGTAAGATCAAAATCAAGGATCGATAAATAAACAACTGCTTTAATCTAAAGGAGGTACTCTACATCGTCAAAATGGCTGACTTCCTTTTAAAACATGAATGAAAATATAGATAACAGGAATATTTATCTATTCATTTCAAATTCCATTGCCTAGCTGAGTAGCTCAGTAGTTTAGCACGTTGACTGCTAAGCTGTATATCGCGGGTTGAAGTCCAGCAGGAATTGTTTCAGATTGGTTTTATGTAAAACTGAATTTTTTGACCAAGTTTTCAATTTCAAAATATTGTGGTACATGTACATATCCCCCACTTTTCATCCATATCTCTAGTATAGCATTGTCATTTAAAATATAAAAAACTGACTTAAATCCGCCAAAGCGTGTCCACCAATTTGCTCTCATTTTTCAGGGTAGTTCATCCAAAACAATAGTAGGTAATTAGTTAATTTTACGGTATTTACTAATCAAGTAAGATTCTATTATAGCTTGCTGACTTTACCTCATATATCAATCAATATTAAAGGTGCAAGCAGTAACTCTGAATTTTATTGGCAAAATTTATTAATTTATAAGTACTTATCTAGAGATTTATAATTAGAATTTATATTTTTGCCCTACTCCTTATTTTGTATTCCTTATGGGATTTATGAGATTGATCACTGTCCGTTATCTTCACCTTTTATCATAAAGACACATTTGTCGAAATGCGCATCTGGTGCATCCAAATTGGTACCGTATAAGTTTTACATTATGACCCCTGGGTCGAGGCCTCTGCTGGTGGACTGTTAGTCCCCGAGGGTCTCTACAGCCCAGTAGCTAAGTACTTCGTTACTAGCTTGAAAATACGGATGTATATTTAATTGCTGTTGTAAAATTTAGAAATTCATTTCAAAATTAAGGATTATCTCCCTCATGCATAGCTCTTATCCTTGGACGAATTTGGCTCCACTTTTTTGTCACGCTGTTTTTGGCTATATTTAGCTCTAAAACTTCATAGTTATTTCGGATTTCAAACATTTCGGTTGAGCATCACTGAAGAGACATTATTTGTCGAAATGCGCATCTGGTGCATCAAAATTGGTACCGTATAAGTTTTACATTGGAAGATGATACTTGGTAACAAACTACAAATCAGATGGACACGTCTTCGATCTGTGAAGACTAAAGGCAAAGACCAAAGTGCAGCAGGCTCTGCTTCAGGACTTCTGTTTGTAGATGATTGTGCCCTAGCAGCCACTTCCAAGGACGGCCTACAAGAACTAGCAGACAAACTATCGGAGGTATGCGGTTCGTTTGGTCTCACAAACAGTCTCAAGAAATCAGAGGTCCTTCACCAGGCCAAATTTCGATTAGTAAATATCGAAGCTTTGTTAAACAAGACTCAACTCAGATGATAATGGGTGATGACCGTATTCTCAAACAGCTGTTCCTCTTGCTACGGGCACACGTAATTTATGAACTCCCTTGAAACGCTACAAGGATGCAGTCAAGACTTCTCTCAAAGCATGTGACATCAAAGTCGATAGTTGGGAGTCCCTGGTCAAGGATCGTGACGGATGGAGGCCTGCGGTCAACAAAGGAGTCAAGCTCTTTGAAACCACATGTCTTGATGGCCTGGAAGCGAAACGTCAGGCAAGAAAAGAGAAACAGCAGAGCACATCCCACAGCATAGCTTGTCCGCAGTGTGGAGGACTGTGCATCCGCATTCGGACTCCGCAATCACGCGAGGCGACACTGAAAGCATCGTCGATTCGACGGCTATTCACCTTTTATCATAAAAGACACATTGGAAGATAATACTTGTTACAATGATTGTTATAGCAAACATTTATCATGCTTATCTTTCAAAATCACCATAGAAATTTGAATGTTTTGTCAAATTATTGTTACGAGAGATATTATATATGGCTGCGATCCAACAAACTAGAAATTCGTCTCAACGTGTTTTCGAAGTAAATACAACTTCAATTGATTTTTCCAACAATCAGAGATTCCCAAATTCATACGATTGATTATTTTTGGTCGTCCAAAGAAAACTTACCACTTTTGACTAGATCTTGCACTATAAATGTAAACAAAGATGGATTACTAAATATCGTTTTCGCAGCCGGTTTCAATATTTTAAAGTATTAATCATACATTGAAACAATTATTGACTTCTTGTTGGTCAATACGATGATCACCACCTAGGCTCGGTGAATATTCTACTTCTAGGAAAGGTAAGTGATCGTTTTCACCTCAAAGATATAAATAATTGTATATCATTTACAGTGCACATGTACAAAACACAACAAAATATTTAAAAGCTGCTTTATCAATATTTAATCAACAGCCGTGGATACATCTGAATTTGTGGTTAACAACTCGACAAGACGTGTTTTCAACAGTGTGACGTATGAAGCTTACTTCTACTCGTGTTGCAGTGCACATTGTAAGTAGAAAAAAGCACCGTGCATATAAATAAATGTACTCTATCGATTTCAAGAATATTTACAAACATCTCCAGCTAACTGCAGTTCACATGTACTAAATAATTTCTGAAAAACAAATTTGACAAACAAATTTTTTTTGAAAGATTGACGAAATCGTTGATCATTTCATATATTCAAATTGAAAGTTTTGTGAATTTTATGATGAGCCTTTTCAAATGCCCAAAATGTAACTGCTTATTGGTTGATTTTTAAACGTAATAATTTGATACATGTATAAAGCAATTCTAATTTATTAAGAAAAACTTTGTTTTTCTTAATCTGTACTTAAAAATATCACATCAATGCATAATAAATACATAATACACGTATGTCTTTTCTAAATTGACAACTATTTTAATATTTAAGTTTGGCTTTTAGCGGCATTTTCAAACTCAATAAAACAACAATCCAACAATATCAAAATCTGACTAGCGTTTGGAATCGTGCACACACAACTAATAAGTATACAGGATAAATTTCGTCTCCATTTTATTTTCGCCCAATTTGCCCTTACAGGCGTAAAACTAAGCTAATATAAGTAACTCCCTTCGTTATCTTAAGGATTAGCAAGGCAGAGACAACAAATTGTTATTTGTGAATATTTATTTACTCGTATGTGGTATAGGGGACCCTCAATGCATGTGAGGGTTTTTGTCAATGAAGTGAGTTACGAACATGGAAGGGTTATCTCCCATGAAAACAAGTCAAAATTGATGAATACCACCTCATAGGAGTTTTAAAAACTTTCTCTGAAATTAATTTCATTCAGAAATTTACACCAAATATATGGGAATTGGGTACCCTTTCAATAAATTTTCAGTATCTTTTCATTTTGTAGTCTAGACATAATATAATCAATAAGTGAAAACTTACTACGAATATTCTGTTTTTACTGTTCTTAGAAAATTGAACTTATTTGATAAGAAAACGCGTCTATGATTTTATTTAGACGCATTGAATAAACTGTATGTATTTTGTGGGCTTAATACGGCATGCACCATGGGAAGTGCTCAATCTTACTTCACTGTTAAACTATGGCGACATTTAACTATTTGCTCTCGCACTTCTCTAACTGCCATCATGATCTATAAAACAGTACCTTAAATGCTAATCATTATTCAAGAATTCCACAGAACTGTGAAATGTTATTTTGAATATTTCTTTCTTCAATGTAATGGGGAAAAATTCATGATAAAATAGAACAAAAATCATGTCGCAGGGATTTTCTCATTCGAATTTTGATATCAGAAAATGTACAAACAGTTAGATGTATAGAGGCATTTCCTATTATAATATACGCAACATAATTCAGTAGGCTATCCACTCATTCGGTAGATTCCGGTACCCTACATCTACACTGTAATTAAATGGAATCGGCCGAGGTGATCCGAGTGGGTAGCCACTATTATAATGACGTTCTGTTTCTAATATATCTCAATCATGTGATCAGTTTAACATAGCAAGAATTCAAACCTGGGAAAATCTTTGTCCAATGTGTAAGGGCAAAATTAAAACGGAGCGAAAATTTCCCTGTATACTGTACAAAATAAAACATGCAATGTTTCTATACACAACTATCACCGTATATAGAATAGATGGATCCTGCATTTTAAGGAACGACAAAGTAAAGAATGGAACGAGATGGACATATTCATATGATTATAAATAGGAAAGTGATGAATAGAAGAGATTTGTAATAGTGATGATATACTTAAAAACTAATAAATGTCATCACAATAAATAATATCAGGCTACTTAGTGTTCGCATAAATAAATAATTAACTAAAGAAAATGGCATTTCTACATTTTGAAACTGTTATTATCACTAAAATATTTGCAAAGAAACGTTCAATTAAAAAAGCATTCTACATATTTCTTTAAACTCAAACGTCATTAGGATTGCTCCGTTTGAACTATTACTCTGTTAGATACCTGACATTCACCTCTTTGATTGCACCCCAGTATCAAAAATTCATATTCTGAGCTTGCCATTAAACCGAACACCCTATGGTCCTGCCTTCCATACAGTGACAGAGTTTTCCACGCCCGGCTCTGACCTAGAGGGCGATACAGCAGGAAATGAGATATGTGTTGCTCAGAAGCGACATCTTGTGGGCTGGAGCTGTATATCTGTACCGATGTCGCAAACTGTCGACAGAGGCTCTCAACAATAACAGGCACTGCAAAATTCACAAGTTTATCAATCATTTCATAAAACTGTAGAACGCAAATATCGATGCATACCAAGAACCCACTCTATAAAATGAGTTCAAAGCACGGTAATGATTATGTAAAAACAAACCTGGAATGACACTTTCCCCCGGCAGCAGTGTTGTACACTGAACGACTTCCGAATTAGCACTTCTTCCTGCCTGATTGCTAGCACTCACACAGAAATAGTATGTCGTTGATTTGCATAGATTTTCCACTAATACCACAACTACTCCCGAGCAATTTGGTACATTCTTCCCGACAAGTCTATCTTCAGGGACATTTTTCACGATCAATGTATCCTAAAATGTTGGTATACGTAACAATTATTTGTATCAGGCTTACATCGGTCAGTAGTGCTAGTAACGTGATACACAATACAATTACCAGCATAGAGAATAGCATGTTCTGGTAGAAAAAATCTTCATATACATTTTGTTAACTTAGTTCGAATATCGTACATTTCTATAGAAGAGTTGTGAAATTGAGACATATGAATATTTTAATTGTATTGACAAAATTTAATTTCTTTTAGAAATTTTAAAACAGATAAGTGGATAATTAGTTTATGGTTTAAAACATTAAACTGTAAGCATCAGATGATTTCAAAGATGTATATCTAATGGCAGAGATGTTAATGTCGAACTTGTGCCGACGAGACGTACGATACGTTTTTAGTCTCGTGGCAATTTAAAATATTCAATCTTTGCGTATATAACCCAATATTTAGCTATTAATTTCCGGTGAAGTTCCACAGCAACAGTAGTAAGATTGTCCAATCATTTGGCACCTTTTAAACTTTAGTCACTCAGTGCTAAACTCCCATAATGAATTCAAATATGGTTGACCCGTTTTAACTCGGAGGCTCATAGCTGATGAATACGAATCTGATCTCCCGAAACGAGCGATTAACATTCATTCAAATATTGTTAGGGTGACCAAAGGTGGTTACATTTTAAAAGCTAACACTATGGTGGACTGCAACGGATGCGTAAAAACCAACGTAATGAAGGAAAATTGTATGGAGAAAATCGTGTAAGATTAACGACGGTGACCTAATTCTGGAAAGTTGGACTTCATTTTCAAAAGTTTCTATGAAGTCAGGTACTTTGATTTATGTATGTGCAAACAATATTCTGGCTTTCGATAGAGAAAACTTTTATTGAATTATCACGATTAATACCGACATTTTTTCAGAGTTTGAAGCCAGCAACCGAGAATTTAATGGAGGCTCTGAGGTCCCTTCCGGTCTCCTATTGTATACCATTTTGCTCAGATTGCGTCAAAACCTTGTGTATATAAGGACTCCGTACCTCAATTTCTAGGCTCTTTTGCTCCTCTGAACAGTAGTGAATTTCGTATTGGTTTATGACGTCATGGGCGTTTCTGGGAGGGGATAGAACTAAAACAACAGTGTCTTCACTCCTGGAACATCGCGTGACGTCAATGCTTGGTGTTACGGGTGCTAGAAAGCCAAACCTTCGTATTACATAGGTAATCACAAATTTTACATAAGCTTTAAGCTCTTTAATATCATCGTGTCAATCATTAAATCATATGACAATGATGTTGATGTCACTTAAATACCTTATGTAGTTTATGTTTGTTACCAAAATATATCATACCGAGTAAATAATTCATTTCTCTGATGATGTTTTTTTCCTTTCTGAAATCCACAAGTTTACCAGGCAAGACGTCACATTCCGCCGGCTGAAACTGCGCAGTCTCACAATCTACCGTGGCCTTCACTAATCTGTCAATACGTATACAAATGTGAAAAATACAGCTCGTCTGTCATTATTTATTCTAATCCTACGATCATGATCAATTATATTTGATTGCTATCATAGTTCATATATCCCAGAGTGTCTGTCGGATTACTAAGTAAAATACGTACTTTTCACTCAGTGGATTCGCCACCTGGAATAAGAAAAAAAAATTAATCTAGTGAAATGACATTGTTTATAGATTTAAGTATGTATGTGACAAGGGTAGAGAACATGCATGTAAATGTGTAATCTGATTCTGTTTTCATGTTTAACACTTGTTCTTCAAAGATTATTGACATACGAGATTTTATACCAACACGCTGAGTGAATATATGTCTTTTACATTTCACTCGAGAAAGCACTAGTATTAGTACTGATGACTACTAGTATAGCATCGTATAAACAACCGTATCTAAATTGTTATATTTTGAGAGAGAGAGAGAGAAAGAATGAGTGTGACATACTATAACATAATGGTATTTTTTATATTGACATAGAGTTTATATTTATAGACAAATGTAATACTTGTACTAGTATATCACAGCGAAAGTCATGTAAGGATGCATCCATTTCAAAACAAAATCTGAAAAGTAACCCATTCCCTCTAAATGGGCAATCTGTTCCAGCAGATTAGCATTCAATAAGTTCTAATCGGTAATTCGCTGTTTTACACTATACGCATGCTTGTAATCTGGAAGGGAGTGCTGGGTGGGATAAGAATTACACACCATACATCCCTACTATAACTTCAAAGCAGTACCATTAAATGAAGGAGTGGACGCAGGATTATCAATATTTTGCAGATATGAAATACGATTCTAGAACTTAATACCCTTATCATGAAAAGATGAAGTTAGCGAATAGTTGCCAATTTCAAAACTCCTATAAAGAATACAAAATTAAGCGTAGGGCAAACACGGACCCCTAGATATACCAGATATCGGAGCAGGTGCCTAGGAGGAGTAAGCATCCCCTGTAAGCAGTATTCTACCGTCCCACACGAAAATATATTTAAAATGTCCAAATAAAAAACGTAATAAAAGCACATTTGTAAAAGTTTTAAGTAATCTGAAAATATTAAGAGACAGAGCATTACTTTAAGGTCTAAAATAAGCACTGCCCGTAATTGATTTCGCTTGCCAGTATAATGGGACGGATTCCTGATCCGAGCACAGAGTTTGTCGATCCGAGAACATGAATTGCCCAATTCAGTGATACAGATTATACTTTCTATTATTTTTTTTAAATGGACGTGTCCACTGATGTACTTCGTAAAACACGATAAACGCATCAGCCAAACACTTTTGTTATGCATTTATACATGTTCATTCGAGAAAAATGTGAATTATAGAAATAGCCACATATATTTCAAACGAAAGTGGTAAAAATGTGATCTAGAGACGTTGCTTTTGTTACTGTCAGAGTAATAGATTCATTAGGATATAGGGCTCACGGCGGGTGTGACCGGTTCACAAAGGATGCTTACTCCCGCCTCTGGTGTGTCCAGGGGTCCGTGTTTGCCCAACTATCTATTTTGTATTGCCTGTAGGAGTTATGAGATTGATCAATGTTCGTTATCTTCACCTTTCATTCATTTGACGAATAATCCAAGAACATTTGATTCGTAAATAGATATGTTCAAATATATAAAAGATGTTTGAGTCCTTATAGAGAGTAGACTACAGACTACTGTCTAATGTTTTCTCAAGCAGTAAGAAACCATTATGTATTCTGACTATTCATAAAATGCATGTACAGAAATATACCTCCAAAAATTCGCTGACATCCTCGTTAAGCACCTCTGATGTGTAACTGTGTAACGCCTGTGAAGACCCTAAGATCCGTTCCATTACTTTTATCAGTTCTTCCTGTTCATTTTGTCTTATACGTTCCTCGTACTCAAGGTCTGCTAGGAAGAAACTTCTCTTGTTTTCGATTTCAGCCAAAAGCATGTCGCACTGTGCATTGATTTCGCTTCTCTTCCTATCTATTTTTTGCTAAAAAATAAATAAAATAAAGAACATAACAAATATCCAGTTTATATGCAAATTAAAATGTTTTAAACTAATTTGGTGCGATGAATAGGGTAATACACAAACCTGCATTTCTTTTAAATTATCTCTCTGATTGTGAAGAGCTGATGTCACCCTATCTTGACTACTGCCTAGTTTCTGAAGATTCTTTACAACTGAAGCCTAAAAAGAACAGGACATTGTGAAGACTTAAATAAGTTTATAAATACATTTGAATGTTTCATAATATCCTAATTAAGCTTGTATGTAATGACAGGTGCAAACCTTGATGTCTGTATAGGCGTCATCTATAGTGATCATCACGTGACTTTTATGTACACCAGAATCTTTACAAGCGGTGCATGTTGGTACGTAACAATCTTTACAATACAAGGTCAGTTGTTCTGCGTGATTTGAACAAAGACCAGTCAAAGATCGATTGAAATCATCCCTTGGCGAAACCAGTTCGTGGGTGTTGAATGGGTCTTTCTTCTGGTGAGTAAGAAGAAGACAGTTGGAGCAGTACGATACGTTGCAATCAAGGCAAGACTTTTTGGCTTTTTTCTTTGATACCGAATTGCAAAGGTGACAGAGTATTGAGGACTCGTTTCCTGCATCCGATTGACTAGAGATGGAAGTGTCTAGATGTGAAGCGTCTTGGGTATTTTCTTGGGCACTTTCACTGCTTTCTCGCGTACTCCTGTCCGCTTTGTATCTTTCTATAATATTTTCCAGAGCTATAACCCTTGGTAAGCTAGAGATTCCTCCACTCACATAACAGTTATCACGACAAACTGGGCATCGTATAAAATTGAAATCGAATAGATGTTCAGCACATGGAGATCTACATAGCACATGGGAGCATGGAAGAATAATGGGGTAAGAAAAGAGCTCTAAGCAGATTGGACACTGAAGGTCGCAATCCACGTCCATCTTTGCTTTGACCGGACTCTTCTCTGGGGCCACACGCACGTGCTCAAAAGCGTGGTTTCCGTTAGTTGCGACAATGTTCACTGGACTAAAGAGGAAAGCATCTCCAAACTCCTGAAAATAACATAAAGCAGAAATGAGTTAGGGCAAATACCGAGTAATCAGTGATCAAGTACCAAGTCTAAGTGTTCTAAGGAAAAATATAAAAACACGTTAAATCTTTACCATACATGTACATATAGGTGTCCTTCCGATATATTTTGAATGGAACTACTTTCTATATTAGTACGCTATATCTGAAATGATGATAAATATAGCCAATGCATTATCATTCAGCAAATTCATTTTACGCTTAGAACCTTCCGACATTAATATAATTATTCATCCTGGCTTGACAAGCAACACAAAACATCTTGAGAAATGTTTTCCTGTGAGTAAATACAGATCCATTAAGCACCGAAAATTCAGTATGTAGAACGGAAAATGGACTCCATTTCAATTTAAACATTTCTTTCCGTCTTCTTGAGTCGTGAAGGGAAACTCAAATCTACCTTCCGAAAACCAGCCAGTGATTTGGCGGCATCTTGAATTCATGTTTGTGCAGCAATCATCCGATGCAACATAACACCAAGATCAATAATTAAAGTTATCTCAATAAACTTTTTTTCTTTGTAAATACGTCCCGGGAAATTAAAACTCGCCGATCGATGGCAGTTTTCCCTATACAGGATGCTATGTGTAATTCTAATGTCTACAATAAGTCGTGAACAACACTCTCGTTTGCTCTCCTAACTGCACATGAACAAATGCAGATAAGGTTGAAAAACTTCAGCCATTGCTTTACTTTTCAAACACATTTTACTGTAAATAATTTAATCGATATGTTGAAACCGAACTGAATGAATGAATTAAATTTTTCGTGGGCCCCTTTTCCTGACTTTGAATTGGTAGACGGAATTCCAAATCACAATTGGAGCTCCGTGTATTCAGGCCTATCAATCGCTATTTTAGCCACACGTATTCAATAGTTTTTACTTGTGTCGTTTGGCAGTGGGGTAAGACTTTAATCTACTTTAAAAAAGAATTCTTTATCAAAGGACATGGGGATTAATCTTATTACAACGACAAAACTTTTTTCTTTGCACTTATTTGTTTTCCGACACCAGTTGAGTCGGTTGAAATTTTAATAAAAAATAGATTAAACTTATTTATGCACTGATGTTTGCTTCATCTTTCTACAACCATTTACAGCTACCGTCTTTAATGCACAATCAAAGGACTTAAATCAAAAGTTATAATATTGCTTATTTCACTTGCGTTCCACATTTTCTTTAATAGGTAGGTAGGTGGGTATATGGTAACCTATTTTATGTTTGGAGAACAAACGCTGTAAAATAATAACATTTATTGAGCATTTCGAGCACATGTACCAATAATGATGGACTAGCTAAACCCTTTACTTCGCAAGGCACATCAGAAACTCCACCTAACAGACCATAACCTGCAGATGCCTAAATCATAGTGGGTTAAATTCACAACTTCGGATTTGGCAGTTTTATCCAAGAACGTGTTTAAATTCAACTCAACTTCATGCAGTACTAGAAAGAAATTCTAGATGTGTTCGTACTTTGAAATTATTTCTTAAGGGGAAATATCTGTGGTATATTTTTGGACGCGGTATTTTTTCCGGGTCCGACAGAAAGAGACTAGAGAAAAATGCATTTTGATAAATAAATTTAGCATTGAAATGCTTTTATTCTGTTGAAATGATATCATACTGCAGTAATGTGGATTCAAAAAGAAAGTACCTAGACTATTTACCATAGTTTACAGGTTTATTTAGAAAATCAGATTACCTACCTTACTGCCTAGAATTATCGCTTATGACTGCTGTTTTACGGTAAGGGTACGGTATATGTCGTAAAACACTAAGGGGCTACTCCACCATGCAGGAAAGAATCAAAAAGTCGTTCAGCAGGGCAAATAAAATTACAAAAGCTTTCTAGATAAGGCTGGGGTTTGATAGGAGCACGGCTTATTGCAAAGCAAACTCTATTCAAATTTTGAAAGAGTAGGTAATAAAGTTTATCATAGGGAATACTATAGAAATGATTAACTGCTGACGTTAGCTTTCTGCAAGGAAACAATCGCAAGTCGGGTAAAATTTAAACTAACTCGTAGATAACCAACGAACTCTGCAGAGGAAGAAAGAAATTTCATGTTTGCTCTTCAAGGAAAAAAGTGTATGAACTAAAACGTAATTTTATTTAATATCTTTGTTTGGTTTGCTTGTTAACTTGTCAAACACGAATCTTTAATTTAAAACGGGCGATATGGAGGGCTCGCAATAAAAGCAATAAACACTTTCATGAGAAGCAGCATAACGGAAAATTAAACATTGACTCTGTACCATTAACTCCTCAAAAGAGCTACGCCCGTGCTCCTCTCCTACTACACACAGAGCTTGACATGCTGCAACGTACATTTATAAGAGTACATGTTTATAGTCATTGTGATTTTTGTATTCCTCACCCTTCTTGAATTATATAAATTCGAGACCATCAGGGAGAACTTTGGCAGTAATAGTGATTAGTTTGTGACAATAAGTACTGATAATCAATCCTTGAGTAAACAGAAATCAATCTCCTACCTGGATCATTTCTCTGTCGTCCGCCCCGGCAAAGGCAGGTAAATATCCAGATTACATCCCGAAAGATTCAATTATAAATAATTAAACTTCCCATGAATATCCAACAAAAATATTTTTCATCCAAATATTTCCCTCTCTTTCATATACATGCAAAATCTCGTTAAATCTCGTGTACAGGTGAAAGTTTATACACTATTATTATGTTTTCGCATTGATTAAGTAAAAGGGATCAAGAAGGCATATGATTTTCTTTGTTCTCTTCGGGGTGGAGTGATTTAAATATGTTCGTTTTGGGACGTTTTAAAACAAACGTGTACATTTCACGTACACTTCATGTTTTACTTCTACTCATCTTTGAACTGCTGTGTAAACTCTAGGACATGCAACATTTGCAGTATATTTCCCACGGCAACCCTCTTTACATTTAGAGAACTTTATCGTGTTTTAGAGGTATTGAATACGGTTCATTTAACCCTAGAGACTTAAGTTAATGAATCCATCAAAATGCATGGCACATAGCGCGCAACAATAGAAAACAAGCAAGGCTCGTCTACCCTTTATATGTCTTTTAAATAACTAAACAGCAAGGAAGATTAAATATTAAACGTCCCAATAGGTCTGCAAAATCAAATACATTCCATTTGCTTTAAATTTCTCACAATGTACTATTCATCGATTTCGAACGTATAGGTATATGAGACATTATAAGGATAAAACGATTGATTTCTCAATTTAGTGTAAAGCATTTGTCTGATCGATTTCTATTTAAATGCTGCGTTATGTGCCATCCTACCTATAGTTTATATGCGCATCAAACCATCTATAATTTCTCTTTGAACACATTTTATTTCTATAAAGATTATTAAGGGGCCAGAAATGTACATGAGGAATTGACTGATGTATTATAAACAGCAGCGATATGCAATACATACACATAATAATATAAAACGTGTTACATTTGTATGCATATTAGTTTTTGTAGATAGAAGCTGAATTGTATGTTCTCTTTTTTTCTTCGAGATTCAAACGATTTTTACTTATATATGTAAGCAGTTCACAAAACAAACTCGAATGGGACCCATTTCTGGAACTACCGATAGTAATACAAGTGTTACAGAAAGGTCGGCACTGAGAACATAACCCTCTCTTTAGATATTGTTAACAATAGATACGAATACTAAAACAAACCTACCCTGCCCGGCCAGCTGTGTCTCATCATCGCAAAATTGTTAAACAATAACAATCCTTCCCACCTCACAACATGTACTTGTTTAGTTCATTTTGATTCCATACAAAGCACTGCTTGGGTGATCGTTGTAACATTTTAGGTTTAAGTCTCCCCATTATCCCGTAATGGATACATTGTTTGTACAAACAGTCAAGTTCTATGTAAATGTCTTTAACATAGGTCGCTTATTTTCAGATTAGGAATAAATGGGGTATGAAATGTTTTTATAGAATACATAAGAATTTCAAACCTGTCACATTCTTAAGGGGACTTGGTTGACTTAAGGTATTACATGCATTAGAGGAGTCCTCCTTGTGAGAAAATGAACCACCGGTCGTGTTAATGTACAATCACTTTGAGATGGCCCTCTATAAAATCCGGATGGTAAAAATGTTCGATTTTTTAAATCTTAGGATAATTGATATAGTAGTAAAAATCCATGCAAGAAATTTCATCAGAATATCTAGAGTAGAAATAATCAGACGGCCTCGTTAAGCTTTTGGTACATTTACCCTGTCAAACGTTCTAGCCAGAGTCAACGTTATGTACTGAGATTAATGTGAGATTGGTCATTGTTCGTTATAATCACGTTCTCTTCACGTTTTCATTCTTCAGGTTTTGAAATTGGAGACGGAAATTAAGCATTTTATGTCGTGTAAATACATGTAAGTGCATGTAATACATATGTACATGTATCTAACATTTTCCAAACGTATAAATCGTACGATATCTTAATTTTGAAAAAAAGAGAAAATAATGTATTCATTTTAGCATTTGATATGGCGTTTTAGATAATATCAAACCGGTCGAGGTGCCTTAGTGGTTAGGGTTCTCGCTTCAAGGGATTCAGGGTTCTCGATCCCAGCGCCGCGTCAAACCTAAGACGTTTAACATACAGGTACAATGTAGTCATGTTTTTCTTTGCCAAACGCCTGGCATTAAAAGTAAAAGTCACGGGTCGTCAGGGTATGGCTATAGACGCGAGGGTCCCTAAAAGGCACGGGTTGTCAGGGTATGGCTATAGACGCGAAGGTTTCTAAAAGTCACGGATCGTCAGGGAATGGCTATAGACGCGAAGGTCCCTAAAAGTCACGGGTCGTCAGGGTATGGCTATAGACGCGAGGGTCCCTAAAAGTCACGGGTCGTCAGGGTATGGCTATAGACGCGAAGGTTTCTAAAAGTCACGGGTCGTCAGGGAATGGCTATAGACACGAAGGTCCCTAAAAGTCACGGGTCGTCAGGGTATGGCTATAGACGCGAAGGTTTCTAAAAGTCACGGGTCGTCAGGGAATGGCTATAGACGCGAAGGTCCCTAAAAGTCACGGGTCGTCAGGGTATGGCTATAGACGCGAAGGTCCCTAAAAGTCACGGGTCGTCAGGGTATGGCTATAGGCGCGAAGGTTTCTAAAAGTCACGGGTCGTCAGGGAATGGCTATAGATGCGAAGGTCGCCAAAAGTCACGGGTCGTCAGGGTACGGCTTTAGACGCGAAGGTCCTTTGTTACGGTAAGTGTTAGCAAAACTGCGACGGCCTTAAGCGTCATATGCATGCATAGATAAAAATTTATAACACTCCACCTATAGCTGGTACATGTAACATCTTTATGTATCGGACAATTATCGAATGGGACTTAAAAAACAAATTATTGAAAGGTGAACATAACGAACAGTGATCAATCTCATAACTCCTATACGCAATACAAAATAGAAAGTTGGGAAAACACGGACCCATGAATATACCAGAGGTGGGATCAGGTGCCTAGGAGGAGTAAGCATGTCGACCGGTCACACCCGCCATGAGCCCTATATCTTGATCAGGTAAACGGAGTTGTCCGTAGTCAAAATCAGTGTGCCAAGAACTTAATATGTTCAGATAATCGTTGTCATTGTCAGAATTCCCCGTCATGTTTCGGGTGAATGCGTGTGTATCTTTCAATTTCATTACATGGCCTGGCAAATATGAAAATTGCTATAGATATTTGGTCCGAGGAGATGGAATGTGTGAGGACTTTCATTAACATGAAGGCCTACATCATATCATGTAGGTGAGAACTATTAGAGAATAGGGAGATGGGGACAGCTTTTGTTGAATTCGAAACTGTCTATTTGTGCACCAACCCACGCTCCATTTAAAACTTGGCATTCAAATTAGAAAATTGCACAGGTGTTTCCTCAAAATCTCGAATTTTGTAAATTTATGTATTTCATAGGAAATAGGAAGAAATACTGCAATTTTACACCTGAAAACATCATTATCGGAGAGGTTTCTGCATACATATGCAACGTTTTTCTGACCTGGATTTCTATTATAATTCGTGTATAATACATGTACATGTATATTGAAATACACTCAAGGATAGATAGATAAATTTTGTTTCTAACAATCTTGGTGCTTTTTACATCTTTTCATTAATTTCTACAGCTTGTTTCGAATTCGGACAGTTTTACTCATATTTACCCTGTTATGCACATTAACATTTCCTTTTCTAGTATTCATATTAGTTTTGGAAGAGTGTATAGTGTTAAATCGTTGATATTTTCGCAATCTTGGGAAAATTATACGTAATAACTAATTAGTGAATGACCGTACTATCGTTTTTCTACTACTACTATGGTTTAATTGGAAATGTATAATTCCACAGCATTTGCTTCCATGACGATGCATTATAATGCAAAACATACTGAAACACAGACGTCTAGTAGGCTATTCAGACAATAAAGACACATATCAGCTTATGAATATTTTTTGTAGAGTTACTCGAAACTTTCGGTAATTAGTTTTACCTTTCTGACTGCATTTCGTGGTCTGAGATTTGTAGTACTGTTAGTACGAATGCTCCGAATGGTTTTTATATTCATCTTGTGCTTTTCTTCATCATATCAGTCCATACATAATCTAAAACAAAAAAACAACTCTATTGAAAAATAGCATGCTTATAATTGCTGCTCTGATACAAATTGATAAGTGCGAGAAATACTAAAGAACTAATCGTTAAAACCTGGAACTCAAATATCATGACGAGTTCAAGTAAATATGACGAAGAAAGAAAATAGTTGCGAATTATTTGTTTGAAGGAATGGTACCGTAGAAATCAATAGAATTAGGAGGTTGGCCGTGAAATGCAGGCACTGTCCATAATATATGTGAAACATGACATGTAGGGCCCATAAATTTCATTGTTTCTAGTGTTTCATGCATGATTTTAGATTACCATGCATGTTAGCAAAAGTAATGGCTCTGTCATGTCACGAATGCATTGCTTGTAACACGGAATTTAATTTCACTACACATTCTCACAGATATTGGGTACGGTCAAAAGAGTTACCTGCCCTTTGCAGTTTTATGTGGTGACTTTCATGAAATCGAGTTGCCAAAACATAAATCAATATCATTTTTAACAAAATATGTGTAAATAAACCAAGATTATGAGCGACGGAATGGGTAAATAAGACGTTAATAGTGGAAAACGAACAACTAAGTTTGAAAAACATACTGAAATACTTTTACATAACAGATGACCGTACTCTACATCGTCACAATAACCATCGCAAGCCACGGCTGAAACGTACGCTCCTCTGAAACGTACGCACCTCTTCCCGAACGTGAAGAGGAGCGTACGTTTCAGCCGTGGCGTGCGACGATGCGTCATAATTACTGACATCCTTTTAAAACATGAATGAAAATATAAATTCTATATCAGCAATATTTGTCTATTCATTTCAAATACATTTGCCTAGCTGAGTAGCTCAGTAGGTTAGCACATCGACTAAATAAAAGAGAGGGAAAAAAAGCATGTCGACTACTGAACCTGTAGATCGCGGGTTCAAGCCAAGGAGGGGTTTTAATTTTTTTCAGATTGCTTTCTACTAAAACTGCAATTTTTATTAAATAAAGTAAATTTGAAAGTTTTCAATTTCAACATATCGTTGTACATATCCTCCACTTTTCACCCATATCAAATGTCTCTGGTGTAGCATACTGTGCCCTCTTAAACAAAATCAACAGACTCCGTTGGAAAGTAATTGAAGTAATACATCGCTTAAGAGGAGGGTTCTGTCTACATTTCAGAGGAAGCATGCAGAAAAACATAAGGATTGTTTTGCCTTTTTAACGGTGTGTGTGGGTGGGTGGGGTTGTGTGCATGAAACAAAGTACGAACACTGATAGTTATGACGTTTACAACAAATTACAGACTCTTGCGTTAGCTACAGGTATTTCCGATGTCTGTTATTTCTTTTTTGTAGGCCATCTAGTGTAAATTCTGTTCACAGCTGTTGGTTTTGCATCGGTGATCGTTCGTTTTGCGATGACGTCTGTTGATTTTGCCATTAAGTCTGTTGATTTTGTTTAGCTAGTCTGTTGTGCATTTCAGTATGTTTTTGAAAATTAGCTGTTCGTTTTGCATTCACGTCTTTTCCGCCGACCATGCTAGATTCATGAAATGTTTGCCAATCCCAAAATTAGATGTGCCTGATTTGTCATGGACAGTCTCTTAACAAGTTATATTTTCAGCTACAGAGGAATAACACTTCAAAGTAAAATCTACACGATTTTTCAGATACAGCGAAGCTCAATATATAGAATGAAACCCACATTTCCTTTTTGGTGTAAATTCATGATTGCTTTTTCATAAGATCCACAGGTATCAACGCATTATTACTTCTGATTCTAAGCAGATAGTGCACGTCACACACGCGCGCGCGTGCGTGTGTGTGTTCAATATACAAAAGAATTGAAAACAAGATCTCACAACTGAACTAATACAATTGTCACAGAATTACACAATAATTGCAGCGTCATAATTATATGTATCATCAAGTAGTATCGAAAACATGAATGTCAATATTTTTTTTAAAAATTGTACATGTATCTACCAGATTCGTCTATATTAGTGAACCTGTTAAGAAAATAAAGCAATTAATATCATAAAATACGTGTCATTACCCTATAGTATATAATGCGTGTCTGTAATAATAGCTTCATCAACTCCAAAGAGTTTGTCAAAGGAATTGTTTCCAGCATTTCAGTATCATACATTTGGGAGAAAGGATATACATGTATAATGAAGACTGTACCTGTACAGATATAGTTAACAGTGATGTTTTAGCATAGCGTTAATACTATTGACAAATTATGACGCTTTCCAAATGAAAAACAGTTTAGAGGCTTAGAAATGATTTTAGTATTTTTTGTTTCATCTCCGAACCGAACAGTGTCACGTACAAACGATTTTTTCCCCTTTAGTTTAAGTGTACGTGTTACGTGAATGAAGCATGTATTTAGAGGGAATAAAGCTGCTTAGTATCTGGTACGTGACTAGTGTAGAATTCAGAGCGGTGCGTTCAGTGGTCTTCTGTCAATTATCAAGAGCTTCCCAACCTGTTTCTAAAAGATGTTCTTTTCTTTGCCAAGAAACATAGACCGGTAACAATTCTTTCGGCGATTAACTGAACATTTCTAAATTGTCATTGTCAAAAATCCAACAATTGTCCTATACTACTTGCAGAAGCATATTGAAGAACGGTCTTATACACATGATAGATATTATTAAGAGTTCTGGTTTTTATATGCACTACTCACATCGTACTGATATATTCAGACCAACACAGATTTTGAGAAAAAAGCAAATCTTGATGGGGGTTCTGGGGGGTTCAATTTCAGCGACTTAAATTTCTCTGCCCTTTCAGAAACATAATTGCGTGGATCAATTCACTTTTTCTAGGACACCCTGTTTTATATGTTTGATATCAGGTTCCGAATAAATCCGTGACGATATTATCATTATCTCGCGGTTCTTGTGAGTCATGATTAAAACGTGACTTTGTAAATTAAAACAGAAAATAATCATATGTTTAAACTTTAAACAGATGTTTATCCGTCCATAGACACAAAATGGATATAAATTATTGAAAAATTTACAAAATTTGCTTCCTAGCAGAAATGTTTTTATATATCTTCACAGCACCTCACATGGTTTCACACTGCAATGCAAGCAAGCTATTTTAAGAAAAACAGTGACAATTCCTTTCAAACATACCAGTTCTGGTCTCGTCTTGAGAAGCTCATAATCTGCCAAACGTTCGCGATATTTGATACATTCGAAAAGAATGCATTTTCATAAAGACACGCATATCACAAATAATAGTCCAAAATAGCACAGCTCAGCAAAATACAAGTCGCAACATATTACGACATTTTGAGAGAAATCGCTGAAGTCCCGGGATTGACTTGCATTGTTTCATTAATCCCTTAAGCTGCAACGCGTGTATATCTACGTTCATGTTCTTCAAAGTCATATAACACACGCTCATAAGTACCTGTATCTTTAAACGTCGGTATTTTAAAATACAACTGTTTTCAAATGCATGCACGTATACATATGTATATACATTCAAACTCAGTAAAGGGGTACAAAAGCTGTCGTCGTGTACCTGTACATTATGCATCAAATCTTGAATAATCCAATTCTGTTTATTAAATTTAAGTACTTAGATACTTTTAATTTTGCACTGCAATCAGAATTCCAATGCAACTTGAGTAATAAGTCTCGAAATGCGCTGTTTTGAAATGACGGTTACTGTTGTTAGATAAACTGCTTCCATATGACGACCTCCACATAATGTGAGAACCCCGTAGGTTAAAAGAACTTGTGTTCAAACCGTTTGTGTAATATGCACTTATACAATAAAATATGTTCAAATCACATCAAATAATAAGGGGTAATATTGTTGTTTAGAATTTTATTTTTTTTTAAATTGCCAAGTGATATTCCGTAAAATTGAAAAATTTGTTTTTGACACTGTTTTTCTTTTCTTTCTTGTTTCGCCGAATTAGACAAATCGACAGCGTCAAATCAAGATATTACAGACGTTATTGATTTATACACTCACAAAACAGACACGTAATGTTATTTAAGGTTGCTAACTATCACCAAAACGCTTTAAAAAGTATTGTTAATCAAACAGTCACGGATGTAATCTGAATCCTGACTGCAACTTTGTCTTCTTGAAGAGACAAAATAGTTCTGAAATTTTCGTTACCGTATTTATTGCAAAAACATATGCTATCGGCACACCAGTTTCCTGTCTGTAAAAATAAAATATTTAACAACAAGAATCATACCTTCTGAACGTTTTCTGAAGTATATCTATTAACTTGAAACAATCGGTACCAGAATGCTTGTTACATTTTTTTTTTAAATTGTTTATCGTGAACGAAGTGCAAACAAAACTCCATGTATCTCGGAGATAAAAGTAACACCCTTGTCATTTCATTTGAATGTCATTCTGAAGGTGGGAGGACAAGAGTTTACTGAATTTTTGAAATTATATTTATATATAGAATCCAACTTAAGTGTTTTCATATTTAAATTGGAATCAATATATATATATATATATATATATATATATATATATATATATACATGTATATATATATATATATATATATATATATATATATATATATATATATTATATTTACATTTGCCAACTTGTTTCCTTATACCGAGCGAAGCTCGGACGGGCGAAGGTCCGTCCGCGAAGCAAGGCTCTAAAGGTAACACGTATGTAAAAGAAAAAAGTCAAAATCAGCAAAAGAAAAAGAGATAATCTCTATATACGTTCACTGAAATTTTCGTGATCCATATGGGCGCCGCCATTTATTTTTTTCATTACCTGCTTCAACAGTTATTCGTGTTTTATTTTGAATGCCAATAATAGAAGACTCTGACGTGCAACTCGTAATTTAAACACTCAGTTTGTTCAAAGTGAATAGTATAATTATCATTGTAACAGGTTTTAGCAAATAATTACATATAAAACCGTAATACGACTAAATAGATGAACGAGTTCATGAGTTTCTTTGAATAAGTATATACGATAAAATTACGGTTACTTTTTTACCATTTTGAATTTATTGGTTAATTTTGCTTAGTTATATAACGGCCTTTTTCATTGCATACGGAATGTATTATTGTTGTTTATAATTGTTTGCTTTGAAAAAGAGAAAAAAGTCGAGGCTAAATGTGACGCCACAATGCACAGTTTACGTCGCCTTGCGTTTTATTTCCCACGTTCAGTGAATAGGCGGATCCTGTAAAACTGTTGTCCCCATATAAACCCCTTTAATATTGAGATGTTACAGGGTTTTTAGCGCAAGGAAAATTTCATTAAAAATATATTTTTTTAAATGAATCATAATCTACCGTACTTAACGGAATTATGATTACCACTTGGGACTCTCCAATGACCATTACATGCTTCGCTCGGTCCAACGGTCACACCGTATACATATTATGGTAATACTAACGAAATTGACGTTTAAAATTTTGATGACATAAAGTCGGTCATGCGATTAGACTTTCTAGTGTATGACTACAATCACCGCTTCAAATGTACTTAAGTACTTAAGTACAAGGTGCATTTGTACTTTCACTCAGCTTCTTGCTTATATGCAATGACAACATTACAAAAGCAAAATAAAAACATAAAAAACACGCACCAGAATCTTTATATAGGGTTTATTTTGTAAACAGACAGGAATTTCATCAAATATTACCGTTCAGTTGTTTTATTTTAATACCTTCTGCAACTAAACTGAACTTCTGCAATATGGTGAATTTATACCGAGCGAAGCTCGGACGGGCCGAAGGCCCGTCCGCGAAGCAAGGCTCTAAAGGTAACACGTATGTAAAAGAAAAAAGTCAAAATCAGCAAAAGAAAAAGAGATAATCTATATATACGTTCACTGAAATTTTCGTGATCCATATTAATTTTTTCATTACCTGCTTCAACAGTTATTCGTGTTTTATTTTGAATGCCAATAATAGAAGACTCTAATGTGCAATTCGTAATTTAAACACTCAGTTTGTACAAAGTGAATAGTATAATTATCATTGTAACAGGTTTTAGCAAATAAATACATATAAAACCGTAATACGACTAAATAGATGAACGAGTTCATGAGTTTCTTTGAATAAGAATATACGATCAGATAAAATTACAGTTACTTTTTTAACATTTTGAAGTTATTGGTTAATTTTGTTTAGTTTTAACGGCCTTTTTTCATTGCATACGCAATGTATTATTGTTGTTTATAATTGTTTGCTTTGAAATTAGAAAAAAAAATCGAGGCTAAACGTGACGTCACAATGCACAATTTACGTCGCCTTGCGTTTTATTTCCCGCGTTCAATGAATAGGCGGATCGTGTTAAACTGTTGTTCCCATATAAACTCCTTTAATATTGAGATGTTACTGGGGGTTTAGCGCAAGGAAATTTCATTCAATATATATATTTTTAAATGAAT
This sequence comes from Ostrea edulis, assembly GCF_947568905.1. Lineage (NCBI taxonomy): Eukaryota > Metazoa > Mollusca > Bivalvia > Ostreida > Ostreidae > Ostrea > Ostrea edulis. The sequence goes on along the minus strand of NC_079164.1, from coordinate 79,348,378 downwards.
AATAGTGAGCGCAGGCTCGTACTGCGAGCTCTAATGATTAGAGCGCGGGAAATAATCCGAGCTAAATCTCAACCTCTAACAAGAATTTTTTTTTGACGCCAATCCCAGAAGTCCTTCGTACAAAATGGCGGATGGTTCGATTCATAAAATAAGAATAGTAAAAATCTTTGAAGTATTACAAACCTTTCTTATTTGAAAGGAAAGGATGACAATCATATTCTTCCCACTTTCTTTTTCTTTTTTAAAAAATATTGTCTAAAGAAATGTAAACAGTCACGTCACAACTACCAGGCTACGTCATAACACGCTCGTTGCATTTCCCGCTAAACTGATTCCTACATTGGCGAGAAGAGCAAAACAGTAATCCTACGTATTGACAGTGAACCAGATCAGTTTTCCTTGTTTTCAATATAAATTTTTTGAAAATGTATTCAGATATGCTGCGCTCGCCCCAACGGTCACACCGTAATCATATTATTCTACCGTACTTAACGGAACTATGATTACCACTCGGGACACGGGAGTTACGTGTATGCTTCGCTCGGCCCAACGGTCACACCGTATACATATTATGATTACTTCGATATTGGAAGCGAAGAAATGGAGAAGAGTTTTATCGAGCGAAGCTCGGACGGGCCGAAGCAAGGCTCTAAAGGTAACACGTATGTAAAAGAAAAAAGTCAAAATCAGCAAAAGAAAAAGAGATAATCTCTATATACGTTCACTGAAATTTTCGTGATCCATATGGGCGCCGCCATTTATTTTTTCATTACCTGCTTCAACAGTTATTCGTGTTTTATTTTGAATGTCAATAATAGAAGACTCTATCGTGCAATTCGTAATTTAAACAATCATTTTGTTCAAAGTGAATAGTATAATTATCATTGTAACAGGTTTTAGCAAATAAATACATATAAAACCGTAATACGACTAAATAGATGAACGAGTTCATGGGTTTCTGTGAATAAGAGTATACGATAAAATTACGGTTACTTTTTTACCATTTTGAATTTATTGGTTAATTTTGTTTAGTTTTAACGGCCTTTTTCATTGCATACGGAATGTATTATTGTTGTTTATAATTGTTTGCTTTGAAAAAGAGAAAAAAGTCGAGGTTAAATGTGACGTCACAATGCACAGTTTACGTCGCCTTGCGTTTTATTTCCCGCGTTCAATGAATAGGCGGATCATGTAAAACTGTTGTCCCCATATAAACTCCTTTAATATTGAGATGTTACTGGGTGTTTAGGGCAAGGAAATTTCATTCAAAATATATATTTTTAAATGAATCATAATCTACCGTACTTAACGGAATTATGATTACCACTCGGGACACGGAGTTACGTACATGCTTCGCTCGGTCCAACGGTTACACCGTATACATATTAAACTTATTCACTTTATGATGATGATAACCTGTTATTTCCGGGCAACAGCCATCCCGACAATGAGCGAGGCTAGTTTTCAAGGGTCGAAAAATTTTGTTCATGTCAGGGCAACGCTGTGAGTCTTCCTTAAAATCTTTCAAGAACGAAAACTCTGTCAATTCGTGTTTATTTTTCTCTTACACACTACAGAGGTAAAAAGAGAAAGAAGCAACCTATATGCACTTCTCCTGAATCTGTCAGGGTAATGCTACAACCACGTTGTTAATGATATCTTCCAAAAACCTGACCAAGAGCTTAACATTAACTTAATCCATCAGCTCGTCTTGTCTTCAGCTGAGTTGATGCTTTAAATAACTTTTAATTTACACCTATTTTATCTTTTTCATTCCTTCTAAATTCAAAATATCTATAATTCGGGCGTTGTAGTAATTGATTACGTGACCGATTACATATCATGTCCCAATGAAACTAAAAAAAATCTTTTTACATAACTAAATCTATGGTCTCCATTTTTATAAAAATATATAAACCGGGTTTCTTAGTCCCACAGCTTTATTATTTTCTTAACAACAATTAAAAGAATACATACTCTTGGTTGAAAATTGTCTTTTATCAATGACGAGGAGGTGGGGGATAGTGTGTGAACGTTTTGATATTCCTGGTGTATTCCTGATGTATTCCTTTCAATCGGATCACGCGCTCGTCCTTTTCCGTAACCGGTAAGAAGACTCGGACGTGGATCGGCGCAAGAATTGCATCAAATCGATGCATTTCTTCGCCGGAAGCGCGCCCGTGGATGAGTGTTAAAAGGCCAGAACCGAATCCCTGAATAATATGTTATTTATATTTTCACCACAGATTCAGTTTTGGTATCATTAACGTCTTATTCACTCTAATACATAACATGTAAGTGGAAATTGATAGTGGTACAATACCTTAGATGTGTATAATATCTTAGATGCATTTGAAAGTTCACGTTTCATAGTGTAACGTACGACTGTGACGTCAAAGTTACGTTTACGTATACGTAGCAACCAACTCTGATGGCGTCGATCCACATACGAGGTTCATTTGTGGTTACGGAAATAGCCGAGTAGTTACGATTGGTATTCCTTTATGTTAAATTCAAATAAAGAATTAAAAGAACAATGGTTGAAAGTTTACACATTTATTCAATGAACAATTTACACGTACATAATTTACTGACCCGTAGTATTGCATCAGGTCTAGAAAAATAGATAGGGGATAGGTTTCGCTTTCATTTCTCGGAAACGCGGGTATTTCGTAAACAATGAACTCAGCTATTCGGTAGTTCTATATAACATGCAAAGAGTTTATGCATATGTGCACTAAATTGTGTGGTTTGAGTCCGATCTTTTTGCATTAGGCCTTTGTATTGAATCTTATGTGATTGATTTTTTATTGTTGAACTGGGGAATGTTTCACTCATAAGGAAACGTCATTACTGCCGGTGAAGGACTGTAAATTTTAGACCTATGCTCGGCGCTTACGAAACTGTGAGCGGTGTTATGGTGGTGAAACATGCAAACTAATAAAACTAAATCAATCTCTTTAATTAATATTATGGAAAGAAATGCAAAATTAAGGACCTATATAGATAATAGTGTGAGTAGTGTTAAAGAAACCTAAAGTCATGGGAACTGGTGTGCCGATAGTGGGGAGTAGGTGTTATTTAGCGTATAAGCGGTAGTGTGTGGTGTACAAGTGGTGGTATGTGGTGTTAATAAGATATGGGTGGTAGTATGGTGGTGACACGCAATCTAATATCGGTAGATCAATCTCTTTCATCAATATTGTTTTGCTAAGAAATGCATAACTTAAGTACTATATGGGTAGTGGTGTGAGTTATGTTAAAGACGATGTAAGTGATGGCATGTGGTGTGCCAGTAGTGGTGTACAGTTGCCATGAGTTAGTGGTATGGGGTGTATAGGTGGTGGTATGTGGTGTTTGAGTGGTGGTGTGTGGTGTATAGATGGTGTATGAGTGATGGTATGTGGTGTATAGCTGATGGTATGTGGTGTTAATGGAAATGTGAGTGATTGTATGGTGGTGACACATGCAAACTAAAAACGATAGATCAATCTCTCTCATTAATATTGTTATGCCAAGAAATGCAAAACTATATAGGTAATGTTGTGAGTAATGTTAAAGAAGATGTAAGTGATGGCATCTGGTGTGCCAGTAGTGGTGTACAGGTGGCGGTATGGGTTGTATAGGTGGTGGTATGTGGTGTTTGAGTGGTGGTATGTGGTGTATAGGTGGTAGTATGTGGTGTTAATGGAAATGTGAGTGGTGGTATGGTGGTGTTAATGGAAATATGCATGGTAGTATGATGGTAATACATGCAAACTAATAACGGTAAATATATCTCTTTCGTTGATATTGATATGTAAAACTATCAATTCTCAGACCTTTATAGGTAGTGGTGTGATTGGTGTAGAACAAAAAGGTGTTAAAAAACATGTGTTAGCATCTGATGTGGCATTAGCTGTGTGTAAATGGTGTTTATGGAAATGTGAATGGTGGTACGTGGTGTATAAGTGGTGGTATGTGATGTCAATTCTCGGACCTTTATAGGTAGTGGTGTGATTGGTGTAGAACAAAAAGGTGTTAAAAAACATGTGTTAGCATCTGATGTGGCATTAGCTGTGTGTAAATGGTGTTTATGGAAATGTGAATGGTGGTACGTGGTGTATAAGTGGTGGTATGTGATGTTAATGAAAATAAGGGTTGTGGAATGTGGTTATGTGGTGTTAACGAAAGTGTAGGTAGGGTGTGTGTGATGTTAACGAAAGTGTGGATGGTAGTTGTTGGCTGGTTATTTCACGTCTCTCCTCGATAAAATAAAGTTTTTCAAATATGTAATAAAACCAACTGGAACTTGTACCTTGATGAATATGTTTTTGAAAATTTGACAATTAGTGAAAATAATTTTAGTTTAAATCAAGCAATAAGCAATTTATTTGATTTTTAGCGTTCAAATTTTCATGAATAACTGCGACCGTGAATCAAAATAGATTAAGGATTAACATGTTCTTCGAGTTTTCGACTAATAATCTGTCGCTTTGAAATTTTGTTTCACAAGGGCATTCTTTTTGTACATTTGAAAAACTCGAAACATTTCCTGATATTATTTTCAACTTCGCCTGTACGTTAATTTTCCATACGGAATTATGATCTAGTTCAGTGATTAAGGTCGTCGTCTTTTTTTTTGTAAAATGAAAAGAAAATTGATATTGAAAGGCTTTGTAGATATACATTGAGATATTACATTTCATACAACCATTATCAATTGACTGATTCAGAAAAGAAAATGCACATGTTTAAAAAGTTTTTCTTACATAGAAACCCTATATTTAAAGAAACAGAGGTAATATCATTGTTCATATTTTAGATACAAAGTGTTTTAAATGTGATGGTAACTGATGACTAGTCATTGATATGTCTTTGGTTTAAATGTAAAATCAATAAAAGAGAGAAAAAAGGTCGTCGCCTTGATAATGGAATGTTTTCTTTGTTAAACGATCGGGTTCGAATCCTTCACAGACATAAGATTTTTTTTTTCATATTATGCTTTCAATCTAGATTTTTTTTTCTTAATTGAAACAAACTTCTATTCTTTATAAATGTTTCATCAAATTTCTGTTTACTACAATGTGTTCCAACTAGGACACTGTTTAGTTTGTATATGTTGTTAACGACGTCTTGTCCAAGATGTGAATGGGACTCACAACAAACATGCCGAATATGGACAGCGTGTGATACCTATGTTTTATTAATCAAGGCTGCTACGTGAACTTATATGTTTTCTGAGTGAAAGGCTTACCATTAGCACTGGGGAATCCTACGGAAATGGCAAATACGTAATAAGTTCAAATCTGGATGAAGGTCAGTTCTACGTCACGAGTGTTTAAATACCCGACACGGAGTCCCAATTAGGGAGACTTACCGCTTCTGTGCAGCACCCTCTTAGCCACGTGATCAAAAATGATCACGTAAAACATAATACATGTATTTGACAAATAATATTTCAGTCTCTTATTATTTAAGTACGAACTGAAATGTCATTTTCCAAAACCTTCTTTGACCCTATAAAATTTCAAATATCTATCGCCATTATCCAATTTTATAAGGATGCCAATTATCTATTTACGTCGTTTGGAAGGAAATATGTGGACATGCATTGTAGAAATATGTGGACATGCATTGTAGAAATATGTGGACATGCATTGTAGAAATGGGTTTTGCATAATTTGTAATGGATTTGTTTAATGAAATGAACGTTGGTTTATTGTCAGTTTCAGCTTGGAAAAGTATTGTATATTGTTCGGTGATTATCATGATAATCCTTTCTAGATGCAGAACTATAGCTCTCAGGCAAAATATTAGGACAAATCAGAGAGCTACAGATCCACCCCTTATAATAAAAACCTTCGATTTTCGGCGCAGAAAAAAACCACGCACAGTTGAGACCTTAATTCGCTGCATTCTTGCATCGTTGTCTCATAAATTCTATAATATTTTCCTACTATATCTGTGTCCAAACATACCTTAAAATATTCATTAAAGCGCCATACGACCCCAAACCTCACAGCTTCAAAGGTTTTCGTTTGTTGACGTAGCCATATTACATGTAGGTAGCCAGTCAATTTGAATCCTGTTGCTATTTGCATCTATTCATAATATTTGATAAGAGTGATGTATTCGGTCTTCATTTATCATCAACACAAATAATTAATAGAAATGAAAACATATACTTTTCTGAAGGAAAAATAAGCTCTTGAGTATTGAAAATGCTACACAAGCCTATTGTGGTCCCTCACCCTCCATTTCAATAGTGAAGTGTAAAATCAGAGTTGAACGCCGCGAATTTAGTTCAATTTTCAAATCTATTGAATTATTATTTAACCGAACTGGAATGATTTCATCCATAATATTTCACTAAAATATTTGTGGGGATATTCGTTCACACCGACATTAGAGTGTGAGTATGGAAATGTTCCGGGGTTCGAATTGACTGGCTACCTAATATGGCTACGTCTGCAATCTTTGTGGAGTATTCAGCATGAAATATCTAAATTTTCAAAAGAGACCTACTTTAAATAAGGTCTTCAATGTAAAAAAAAAAAAAAAAAAAAGGTGTCTGATCATAAATATTCCGTAATTGTTTTTTATCTACACATGTTGCTATAATAATTTCGCGTTAATATTTGAAATATTCTATCAAAAACTTGTACCAAGAAACCCAACCCACCCACCTCAAACCAACCAACGGCACGGTAATTTACATTTTCAAGTCTGAAATTGACTCAAAAATTACCAAACCTTTAAGGTAATCCCACCCCTCTAGAATTATAGATTCAATCTTATACTCAATTATTGATTCTTCAAATAATATATTTTAGTAACAAATAAAAATGATTTCATAAGGATGTTGCGGTATTCATAACTTTTTCATTAATTAGCACACATATACCTGTTATCAAAGTCAGAAAATTGCAATTTTCCTTAAACAGCATTATCAAATTTCACAAAAACTGGTTAAAACGATATAATATTATTCTAATCAGTTTCATAAAATCGTTTCTTTAAAAATATACAAAATGTTTGTGAAAAATAAAGGAAATACATGTATATCGCATAATTGATTAAATAAATAAATAAATCAAAACAGAGTTATTGCTCTTGGATTCAATATTTTGAAACATAAAATGCATTGATTATACATCTATAACTTACACTTTTGAAATATTCTATGGTTAACAATAACTATTGAAAAATTTCTGTTCCTGTCATGCATAAATCTTTGACTTTGCGAAATCTTATGACGTCACAGGAGGGTGAAACTACGCTAAAATGTTATACCCTGTATGTTACATTAAGAATCGTTCAATTATTGTTGAAAAAGAATCATATTTGTAAATTTCGATAAATCTTCTTTCATTTTCATAAATAATTTGTTGCTTTAAAAAATATATACCATTTTATTCAAGGCATTATTATTGTATTATTATTATTGTACCTTTTTATTGAGTTTGAGCGATAGGCTTACCATTCAAAAAACAAGGATTAATATCCGTAAATATCACTTTCCTTTATTTTTCATCCAGATATAGAAATTTTCGACTCCATGTGAGTGAACAATTCTCGAGAGGGGCGTTAAACAAGATACAATCAATCAACAGAAATCTTCGGATAGTTTTTATTTGATTACTCGAGTTCAGAGTACATCGATTTGATCTGATTGTTATGGTCTTGATAATTTGTTAGAAATGACAGTTTTAGTGTTAAATTATAGGAAGAAAAATCTAAATTCCATGGGGGACTCAAAGTATACAACCCCGTGCCTTATCCACTATATAACATGTAGCCAGATAGAGACAAGAAATGTGTCATTGGTGTTTATTTACGGACTTGTGACGTACTTTATTTTGAAAAATTGCGACGCTTAATGTAGTTTCACCCCTCAAGAATTATAGGTTCAATCTTACATTTGATTGTTGATTCTTCAAATAATATACATGTATCTTAGTAACAAATAGACATGATAAAATAAGTATGTTGCAGTATTAATTAAAAAAAAATTTTTTTTTTATCAATTAGCACACATATACCTGTCATCAACGTCAGAAAATTGCAATTCTCCATAAACAGCATTACCAAATTTCACAAAAACTGGATATAACAATATAATAGTATTCACAACAATTTTATGAAACTGTTTCTTTAAAATAAATTACAAAATGTTTGTGAAAGATAAAGAAAATCTATAGCATAATGGACTGATAAATAGTTGAATAAAAACAGAGTTAATTGCCCTTGGATTCAATATTTAGAAATATATAATTGACTATTTATATTTAACCCTAAATGTTTGAAATATTTAATGGTTAACAAGATTTTTTTTACAATAACTATTGAAAAAGAATCCAACAAAATTTATGTACCTGTCATGCATAAATCTTATTAAATGATTGACTTTGCAAAATCTTATGACGTCACAGAAAGGTGGAACTACCTTAACAATATGTTCTTTCTCTTGGAGAATCTACTTTCCTGAATTATAAATCCGGATGTCTTGTGACTCATTTCTACAGATCGCCACCATTGGTTACCTATCTACAATGTCGGCGGTGACACGTGCTCTGTATCTCAGTAAGTCTGGGAAATCCTTTTGATAAGTGAAACACCACTGGCCATGCAATCAGAATCAAATAAACTCTATGATCTACGCATAGATTTGATAATCATTTGATCACGAGCTTGTGTCTATTTTTTCCTTCGCAAGCTATTGCCGTTTAATTTGTCCAGATACACAAGCATGTAGTAAACCGTTTTTATGCCCCCTTTAAAAAAAGAGGGGCAAATTGTTTTCCCCCCGTCGGTCGGTCTGTAGACCAAGTCTTGTCCGCTCAATATCTTAAGAAATCTTCACTTGATTGACACCAAACTTGGTACATTGGTACATCTTAAGGAGCAATCTCTACCCAGAGTCATCGTTCTTTACATTTACAAATACCTCTGTCAACGTCAAGAGGGTTTTACAAGATTGTTGTAAAATGGCACGTATGCTCAAATAAAGTATGGTTTCGACTTCAATTACAAAAATATATGTAAATGAATAAATACTGTGCATATGTCAAGTCTTTTTCTGAGACAAGAAGCATTGCTTTGGATTGAAACACGGATATTGGGTAATTCTATTGCACCAGGCCTATACAAAGGCACATGAAGAATGCATAATAATGGGGAAAAACTACAAATAGTTGCTTGCCCTACATTTTACCGATATTTTATAAAGTAGTTCTTAGTTTTATTAGCCGTAAAAAAGTGGATTTACATGTGGAATAACATTGCTTATTTTGAGACGTTGGCAGAGGTATCTGTGAGTGTAAGGAACGATAACTCTGGGTAGAGATTGCTTAAAGGGGCATGTACACGATTTGAGCTGACAATTTTCAAATTTTATTTTTCCATTTTTCTGGTCTACAATGCTTAATTGATGTATTTCTAATAGTCAACCAAAATTTGAATACCAGTTGTTGAGTTACAAGTGAGATACAGCACTCACAATATTTTGCTATGTAAACAAGGCTCTTGTCATGTTTTTGTTTACATATAGATTGCTAAACACAAAATAGCATGTTTAAAACAAAATGAGATGTGACAAACAATAGAAGCTGTTTAATCGTGTTCAGAAAAAATTTGTAAATTTACAAAATCTGCTTTAAACGAAACTTTTACAAGTATATCTAACCAATGTAAACAAAAACATGGCACGAACCTTGTTTTCATAACAAGGAATTGTCAGCTTTGTATCTCCCATGTACTTTGATAATTGACATTCAAATTTTTGCTGATCATTAGTAATGCCTTAGTTAGGCATTCTAAACATTCAAAATGGAAAAATGAAATTTGAAAATGTTCAGCCCAAATCGTGTCCATGTCCCTTTAAGGAGTAGATGACCCTATTAATTTAAAGGTCACTTGGTGAAAGGTCAGTCCACTCCTCTGGACATAGGAAGACACATTCCGCTCAATATCTTGAAATGTTTTGGTACTACTTAAGATTAAGATGCATGTTTATAACCCTTTTCAATTTTGCACCACAGGGGGAAGTATATGTTTTTGAAACAGTTCTTGTCTATTTCGACGGTTTTTAATCTTTACTTGTAATTACCTTCTCATTTCGCATAGACCAAATCCAAACGGAATCCTCTTATGTTATTCTGTCAGATCACACCCAAATTCCTTCAGCATCCACTATCTCACCTTTTTACATAAAATATCCCTGAAGTCCCAATGGCCTTTCGGTTAACAATGAAAATGAAATGAAAAGAGAATGGGATGAGGCTGTGCTTTCGTATATACATGTATGAAAATATATTCTGGAAAATGTGAAAAATCAAACAATGTAGAATCTTCGATATGATAATGATTGTTTTTTAATTAGTAGAAGAAAAGAACTGTAACATTTTTTTTAAATAAATATAATATAGGAAGAATTGTTTTAGCGCACTAAAACTGATGTCTCTCCTTTCATTTTCAATAGTATGGGATCATCTTTAATTATAGTGGAAAATTATGACTTACGGTACAAACATTCATGTATGTGCCTCAAACAAGGAACAATCTGGTGAACATATGATAGTAAATTAAAAATACTTTCATGAGTGAAAAATTCTCGAGCGAGACGTTAAGCAAGATACAATCAATCAATCAATTAATTATACTTAATATCAAAGGCCTATGTCAAAAGACAAAGTTATGCTTCGGACAAAGAAAAATGCCAAAAATTCTATTACTTGACCTTTACATGAAAGCCCAATGTCCAAGGTCAGCAAAAATGGCACGGGTCACACTGTCTTATCATGGTATACCCACATACCAAATATCAAAGGCCTATGTCAAAACACAAAATAGTAATGGTTCGGACAATAAAAATGCCCCAAAAATAATATTAGTTGACCTTCACATTAAAGGTCAAGGTCAAAGGTCCTAAAAATGGCACGAAATACTCTATCTTATTATGGTATACCCACATACCAAATATCAAAGGCTTAGCCCAAAAATTCTATTAATTGACCTTTAGATAAATGGTCAAAGGTCATCAAAAATGGCACGTGACACGCTGTCTTATCATGGTATACCCACATACCAAATATCAAAGTCATATGTCAAAAGATAAAAAAGTTATGGTCCCGACAACAAAAATGCCCAAAAATTCATCAGATGACCCTCACTCGTAAGGGATACATATGCCTCATAGCAATGCATTCTGCAGCGTGACAGACAGACGGAAGGACGGACGAACTGCTAGACAGACAAAAGGACTAACTATGCCATAGCCGGGACACTAGACAGGTATGGGTTTTTAGGTTACCTGAGTTACTCATTTTAATTTCTTGATAACCACCCTTCCAATTCTTTAGAAATTGGGTATGAACACTCAAAGTCAATCAAAGCGTACAATTGAGAATTTTAAAATTATGTTTTATCGACCATTCAAAATATATATGGTAACATGCGTTTATTAATGGTAAATCTCTGTTGAACACTCGTCTTAAACTGTTTCAAGTTACATGTAAGTATGGCAGATTTTTTGTTTTTACAGGTCAAAGATTGGTATATGTTTTCGAGAATATTCTCACATATAACTATATTACTTATTCCTTGTTATGGTAAACTACACGCATAAGACCGCATGTATTATTCCATAGCTTGTATTGGAATTTATTGCGCAGATGTTTTTCTAATTTGAGAAAGGTGATAAATGCAGGTTTTCTAAGAAAATAATCAACACAACAAGAAATTATCCGCTTTAAAAGTCAACAATAAGATTTTAAGGAAGTTATCTCCTGAGCTTTTGAGCACAACTGCGCAGGATGCTACAACTAAGTATCTACTGGTTCAATATTGATCCCATTGGTGCAAACATATTACACATTTATTGCTGAACCCTATCCAGTTGAAAAATTTTGTGACAATTCAAATTTTGAAATGGTTTGGCAGGGACTATATTTTGTGGTGGAAGGATTCATTAATTAAAAAGTTCTAATTCTGCATGATATTGCAGTTTCTGTTTCATCCAATGTATCGTCTATTTTATACTCCTATATACATGTACATGTATTTCAGTTTTATGATTTATGACACAGGTAGTTAAGACTTGGAACTAGTTCAACTGTTGTAATTTATTAACTTGGTTGATATATTTTTCCAAACAGAACACAAATTCTTTAAAAAAATATATAATTAATTTACTCGAATTTAATACTTTTGCCAATAATTTAAAAATTTGGTATCTAACCCCCACTTTTTTTCAGTTCCATTTTAAAATTTTAAGACAAGACCTTGAAAGTTATGTGGAATTTTAGAAATTGACATTACTCCTAATACTCAAATTTGTTATCATGAATTTTTCATATATCAAGTGCAAAAAGGTCACTATTTACTTTCATTACTTGTATTAAACTTTTTTTATCTGTAGTAAGAGAAGACATGATTATGTATCTAGTTTATGTAATGATTGATTTGTGTTGTGTTGACACCAACAGACAAATCAAGTTTGATTGAATAAATTTCAAGTGCATAAAGGTCATGTTTAGAACACTATAGCTCAATAACAAGCGTTGCTACCCCAGTTTTTCTTTTTAATTTCCTAATTCTTCTTCAATATAGAAAACAAAAATACACTTCCCAAAAAATTGATATTACTCCAAATCTCAGGTGCAAACCTCTTTAAGAACGCAAAATAAACGACTAGATATAACTTTCAATATCTTTGAAATGGCAGATGATAAAATTGATTAACAAATCCATATCTGTGAAATACGAAAACAAAAGATTAGCAATGAATAGGGAAAAATATTTTTATGTACATGAAGTAGCGCTATGATTAAGTAACGTATGTTTCAACATTTACACAACAATATTATGTCTACATGATTTTCTTTTCATTTATTCAACGTAGATAAGCTGCGGAATTTACAAAACGTATATTTTTTCTGATTTTGTTAATTTGCAAAAATGATGCAATTAAAACAAAAGGCAAAGATTGATGTTTCGCTATAAAAACTATCATGATTCTGATAGAAATAATAGACACATATTTTGAAACCTGGATTGCTCTTGATTATAATATTAAACAATATATAAAAACTAAATGCAAATACAGAAAGGAGTGTACCAAAATTGTGAATTTCGCAACCCCCGAGGTTCTGACTTACTATAGGGCGGGTCCAAAATAGTCACATAGAGTTGATATAGCATATATTATGTATATCATTTAATAATCATGAGCACTTTCGGGGGCCTTTGTGTTTTAAGAACACATATTGTTTTATACTGCTGCTGCTGAACATTAGAATTTACCGTAGATACGCAGATCAAGAGAATTATTATAGAATCTGCGATTCTTGGGGCTAGTAATACCTTTCCCAAATACGATGAAGACGGAGAAGAAACGTGTATATCCTGCAGGGATAGCTCATATTCATTTTAAAAATGTCAAAAGGGCTTATGAAGTGTGAAGATAACGAACAGTGATCAATCTCATAACTCCTATAAAGGTGAAGATAACGAACAGTGATCAATCTCATAACTCCTATAAAGGTGAAGATAACGAACAGTGATCAATCTCGTAACTCCTATAAAGGTGAAGATAACGAACAGTGATCAATCTCATAACTCCTACAAACAATACAAAATAGATATCTGATTATCTAGTTATGAACAAAAATGACCAAATGGGAATTTTATAAAAATGAAAGAGATGCCGTTATGAAAACGCATGGATCGCACTGGAACCGTCAAATCTGCACTGACCCCGATATTGAGCCTTTCTATTGAAAAATGCAGAAAAAAGAATAATTGGATTTCACACATATGATTATGGTAGCAATATAATGCATGTGTAATTTTCTCCTGATATATTTGAAGATTCGGATTTCTAGCAATAAAAGAGTGTAAGTGGGTGGGTTAATCTAATCGCCCATGCATATCGCTGTTAGACATTGAAATTGAAGAGTGCTAAGCTGCCTAATCCTAATCGAATGTTATCAAATGCAATTAACAGGTAGTTAACATTGCCTACTAAGCAGTCATCATATGAAGTTTGGTGTGTGTAGAATTTTATTCATATCCATGCTAATCTGTCCTTGTAACGCTATTTCCTATAATGTATATAATAGCTGTTAAATGAGGTATTTCCCGGAAGAAATAAATTTCAGTTTTGAAACTACACAGTCATGTATATGAGGTATGAACTGTAACGCTTCACGCCCGCATACTTTTATTCACTTCTTACATGTATATTTACATTGAAATATAAAGGATTTTGTAAAATATGTACTACTGAATATTAAGAGGAATATCCTTTTATACTTGTGTGCCCTGTTGATGTTGAAATGCGATAAAAAAAAAAATTGAAAAGGTATTATTGGTGTAAACCCTCTACAAACTGATGCAGTTATTACGAGTGTCAATAATGTATAAAAACTTAGTAATTTATGAACGTTCTTGCGCTACGAAATGACTGTACATAATGTGCAATACATGTATGTAGACATTTCACATGTACATGTATATATATTGTCATTCCCCATCTATATGTCGATATATATTATTACATCTCCGTACTAAATAGAATTTAGAATTTTATTTTTGACTACTATGTAGATAATGTACAGTATGTTCCAAAACGTTCTGTAAGATGTATGTCTTCTACGATAAAGCCAGCGTTCACCGTATCATGTCCCCGATCAATTGAAAAGTCAACGGGTGATTTTCTACTTCCGCCTTGGAAATAGCTTGTTAATTTTCTTGCCTTATAATCGTGTCTTTTATCTATACTAACGAAAATATATTTTCATTTTCTCGTCTTAAACGTGCCCTTTATTTAAAAATAAAAGTATTTAATTTTTTATTTAGAAAATCCATAAGATAAAGACTAGTTTTCTCACCAAAAGATAATATTGTCTTATTGTCTAATCCATGGATCATGCATGTTTCAGATATCTGCAAAGTTCATTTACACCTTTTTTTACAAGCATGATTATCAGGACTGTGACATAACAATAGATGTATGCACAATTTTTTTTCTTCTATAAAACAGCGCCATTCGACTTGAAATTATAAGTAAATCAAAGTACATACACTGAAAGCACTAAAAGCCAGACTCGTCTAAGAAATGGCAAAAGGGGGCGTTTTAAAGGAAACGAAGTTCAAAATGTGTTGAAAATCTTGTCAATATCATCAATTTTATGTAAGATTCCGATATATACATGTATATGTTGTCTGGTCATGTTTACTTTGAAAACCCTACCCATGAGAATTTTCACTCGACAATAAATCAAATGTTGCAGAAAACCAGACACATATACATGTACTTTGTTCCAAGATTATTGAAAATTCGCAGTATTCACTTTTGTTTATGAATTTCATTCAGAATGTATCCCTTCTCCAACTTTTGTCTATACATATCCAGACTGGTACATATTCTTTCAATATTTATCATGTTTTATTCTTTCTCACGTAATCTATTTTACTTTCCAGGATTATCAAAGAACTGTTTTTGTTAAAGGACACATGACAGAAAAAATTATTTATCTGCAATCATTGTCTTTATAATCCTTAAGTCAGATTCTCACACTGAATCTGTTAAACACGCATCCGTTTCACAGCTAAAGCTGATAAGCAGCCTGACCTCAATAAGCATATTCTAAACCCCAGAGATCGGAAACAGTCGGGATGACGTCAGAGATGAGCTACAGCACAGAGATGCTATATGCTTCTACAGAAGAGATACTATAAATCTTTCTTATCACTGATCAAAGACAAACAGTTTCCCTAATTACCAGTAATGGGTTAAATGCTGTCATAAACAAAGAACATGCACACTCATATTTCTTTGTTTCTAAAGAGTTATTCATATAGTTTGTAAGGATGCCGTATTGTGCTGTTTATAATTGTTCAACCTCTTCAAAAGTGGACAAAAATGTGTCATTTTTTCGCTTCCCCAAAGATACAGGTCTTCAAAAAGCATGGGTACATTACTGTCATAGAAGAGACCTTACATTAACCAAATACAGTAAAATATGTGAGAAACACTTTACGTCAGATTAGTATTCTCGTTATCCACCTCGGTTAGCTGAATTAGGTTATCATAATGCTCGTGCTCAGTTAAAAGATGATGCTGTACCCTATGCTGAGTGGCCTACCCAAGGTGAATGTTCAACTTCATCAAATACTGAGAAAAAAAACCCATCTGGGTATGGTGCATATAGAAAGCGACAAATACTTCAGGTAAAAAAAAAAATTTTTTTTTACAATATGATTACATATGTGCTGCAAGTTAACTGCTTTTTACTATTCGTATTTTGTATCAGGATTCAAATTTAAATTTGGGGAGGGGGTGCAATTTGCTAGAGAAAATTGTTACCAAAAGAAAACAAAGATCATTTTTTATAATCCCTGTCTTATGGGTAAACGGGGGAAAAGTCACAGGAAAAAAAGTCACAATCTGGGTAGGAAAAAAAGTCACAGGAAAGTAAGTCACAGGAAAAAAAGTCACAATATGTAGAAAGAGTGTCTATGACCACACCTAGCAAAAAAAGTCACAATTTCTTTTGTTCAAAATTTTTGATTGTTTTTGCCTATACCAAGGAAAAAAAGTCACAATATTTATAAAGAGTGACTTTGACCATACGTAGGAAAAATAAAGCACCGATGAATAGTTAACATTTGCTAAAAAAAAAACACACAAAAAAAACATATTTTTTCCTTCATCCTATGTATGGCTTCAAAGATTGTAAACTGATGCCATTTTGTCTACTTATACAGGGAATACACTGTCTAGAAAAGGGGAAAGGTGCCTTGTGAAGCCACTAATTAATCTCAACAGTCCCTGTCAACAACTGTTGTAAATACTTAAAAGTTAATTTTTATTGGGGTTATTTGTTTGTTGCAAATGATTAAAAAAAACCATGGAATCTTCTAACTTTGAATCAAATTTAAGTAAAACTTTTCTCCTTATATAATAATTGACTTTTATAAGATAAGATAAGATAAGGGTGTGTTTGTAATCATTAGCTTTTTAACTTTTAGTTTTTTCCACCATAGTCATTAATAACGACTGAACAGTTATTAAAACTGTATTTTGGACAAACATTTTCTTTCGAAACGCACGTGATTTGGTTATTGACAATGCTAGGCTCAGCAATGTTAGACTGTGCAACTGTTGAATTATGTTCAAGCACAGAAACCATCATATTGTTTAATTCCTGACTATCTATTTCTAGAAAGTCAACATTTTCTAAATTCACATTATCAGAACTTGTAGCAGTGATCACGTCTGGAGCTGGTGCTTTCTGCGGGATTACTTGTTCTGCCAATGCGTTAGACTTTTCGCGTTTCTTTTTCTCCCGTGCTTTTGAGACGTAATGTTTTAAACTTGTTTCCTATCTATGTTTTGAGACAGTCATAATATGCCTCCCTTCATACCCACTTTCATCCAGAAAAGTTATGCAGGAAGCCCTAATGCAGTGATTACTGTACACTTTAGAAAGATCTGCTTGTTTACTTATATTCTGCATCATTTGGCCGAGGGAATTCCTGCCCAGAACCATGTTGTCATACCAGATCGATGGATCCTCACTTTCAGCTTTAAAACTCTTGGGCCGTTGCCATAAGAAATGACAACCTGGATTTAATTTCGTCAGCTATTTCTCGAAGCTTAGAACAGGGCGGTATGGGGTTTCTAGAATAAAATTGAACTAAAATCTTTTTTTTTTTAAACTTACCTCTCTACAATTATTAAGTTCATAACAATAAGATTAAGACAAGACAGAAAACTTTCTGAATGATATGGCTATCTAGATCACACAAAACAAAATAAAATTGATATTGGTTTCAATTGTGCAACAAGTGAAATATTTCGGTTGAGCATCACTGAAGAGACATTATTTGTCGAAATGCGCATCTGGTGCATCAAAATTAGTACCGGATAAGTTTTACATATACATGCCACAATATATATCTGGAAAAAATGTTGTTAATTTCTATTTTATGGAATAGACAGGCTGACGTCAATCCCCTGTGAAACGTGTTGAAATGGCCCTAAGTATAACACTGATTCATATAAATTTTTACTAGTTTCTTACCTGGTTTTTCGAACATCCTACCACCACCATCATCCACGTCATCTGTTCCACCCTGGTGATTTTTAGTGAGTCTTGGATTCACTTTACTACATATCTCCTCCCACTAGCACCAGTGTTTACTACAAAATCTTCTTTGGTCATATTGCGAAGGTTTTCCCTTCCGCGGTTACACAAAAACATCATCAGTTCAAAAAACACCTTACATTGCAGAGATTTAGGGTCTTTAGTCGATAAAGTATCGGTTGAATACATTTTTTTATATCTTCCTCGGAAATAATTTCCTTATGTTAGCTTTCACCACCCCCTTCCATTTTCAGCTTTTTCAAACAAGCATGAAAAATCTTGTTGGCCTCCTTGAATCTGTCGTCATTTACAATGTTAAATTTGTGCGTTTTTTCAAATGTTTTCTGTAAACCGTACCTAAGAGAAACCATTGTTTTCTTAGCATAAGGTTCTCCATTGCGATTTCTGACGTTACAATAAAATTTCTCTTGAACAAGAGCCAATTCTTCGGCAGATATATCTTGTATATCGTTGAAGCATTTCGTTGATATATTGTTCGACAATATTTTTCGCAACGTTTATAACATTTTTCGTATTCCTGCTTTCCGTTTGATCTAATATAGTCTGTATCTCATCATCACTAAAATTAGTAAACCTCGCCGTTACGTAAAAGCAGCAGACTGATAATCACGTGACTTGCGTAGCCAATAGAAATAGAGCAGACTATTGCCCGGTCAACAGTTCGAAAACTATGGACCGGTCAATAGACCACGAGTGTGAAAGTTGATTTAACAGTTGAAATGTTCGTTTTAGATTGTATTAGTTTTATATAGAGAGAAAAAATTAAGGTGTATAACAAAATATTTCATTTTCTGAATTTTATTGACATGTTAAGATATAAGTATAAGAAATCTAATATTTACATTTTGGTACTATTTATGCAAGCGCATAAACTATACTGCTACTAGTTTTCTATCTTAACCTTTAACTTCACTACCCATAACTTACTCCAAATAACTGTTTTCAAATACTTCTCTTCATCCTTTAAACTCAGCCTACATGTAGATGAATTATTTCCAATCAAGAATACATTCATTTTCACGATCACTCTGCAGGCAGTATATTCGTAACTAAACACGCCATTTTGAAGCGCAACAGAAATCCATGCATGATGCGACTAAATAACTTACACCTCCATTCTTCTTATCTCTCTTAGGGTGTCCAAGTAGCGCAGAGGTAGCACTCTCGCTTCTCACCGCTGCGACCCGAGCTTGATCCCCGTGATTGTATGTGAGAAGGTATGGCATGGTCGCACGTTGGTTTCCTCCGGGTACTCCGGTTTCCTCCCACATAAATGACCCCCTTTCGAGCTTCCATGGGTTATCCTAGGTATTTATATATGTATGTTTGTATATATGTATATACCGAATCCTTTAAAAAACAATTCTAATTAAGTACACATTCAGATTCATTTGTTTAATTTGACTAAGAAAACTGACTAGTTCTATGGTTTGGTCTCGGCTGTTACTCGTACCAGAAAATAAAGCGAGGGAGGGGTGTATTGTTGCAATGTTGATGTGGCCCCCTCTTCAATATATGAATTTTATTTTTACATATATAGATGTATCGCAAATTCGGTTTGGTCTTCTAATAATCATGATAGTTTTTGTTTTCAAGCACATATGAGTAAATCGCTTCATTTCAATTTCTAACATGCAGGGTTTTTTTCTCCCAAGCATAAAAAAGTAGTTTTCAGAGGCAATTTTTCTAAAGCATCCATTCTAAGTCACCTTCCCTAAAATTTATCTGTGTTCGCAAATCTTATACATTATGAGTTTGATCACTGTTCGTTATCTTCACTTTGCACATGTATTACTCGCTTTAAACTTCATCTCATAAATTGAATATTGAGGTTGGAAGACATAATAATATAGTCAGAGAACGACGGTTATGTACTGTTTGTGATCTAAATGATGTAGAGGATGATATTCACTTTATTTTAAGATGTCCTCTATGAAAGGTGAAGATAATGAACAGTGATCAATCTCATAACTCATATAAGCAATACAAAATAGATAGTTGGGCAAATACGGACTCCTGGACACACCGGAGGTGGGATCAGGTGCCTAGGAGGAGTAAGCATCCCCTATCGACCGGTCACACCCGCCGTGAGCCCTATATACTGATCAGGTAAACGGAGTTATCTATATGATGACTTGAGAAAAATATGCTAAAACATTTTATCATACAAAACCCCAGTGTATATTACTTAGTGTTGAAAATTCTAAAGAACGGATTAATTTTGGCAAATTTCTAAACTATGCAACAAAAGTAAGAAATTCTCATACGGTGTGATATTATTATTTTGTTTAATTTAAATAGTGTATCGCTGTAACATTGTTGTCTACTCACTCTCCACTAAGTCGTTTTGTTTTGTTTGAGTATATATTGATCATTGTATATATAATGTATATCCTATGAGCCGATGGCTCCCAGAAATAAAGAATCAGAAACTATCAGATCAAGATTCAGCCGCCTGTCAATCAAACTTTGAACTCCATTTGGTTGAGAGGATAAAGAATACGGAAGGGTTATAACAAATTAAATAGAGACCACAAAGAGTTTTCATTTCTTGTGTTAAACATGTACTAAGTATGTTGTTAAACTTTTCTCTCGCTACTCGATTTGGTCACTCGCTTCGCTCGGCACCGAATCTCTTGGTACTCGAGAAAAGTTTACCAACATATACTTAGATCATGGAACTGCGAGGATTACCTGTGTTGTCTACTTTCCGTGTATTTCAGTAATTGACCCTATATACATGTACATGCATTAACTGTGCTTAAAGATTAGCGTCCCTCCAGACCCTAAGCACTCCAGATAAATAACACCCTATGCTGAAAAGACCATGCCTACTTAAAATTAACCGTTCGTTGAAAGAAATTGGCCTCTAACCCCGAATTCGGAATTATAAATGTACCTTGGTTACATTTAATATTGTTTTGAGTTAGATTGGTTGATTGTATCCTGTATAACGTCCCTCTCGAGAATTTTTCACTCATGTGGAGACGTCACCAAGACCGGTGAAGGGCTTCAAATTTGGCCTATGCTCGGCGCTTACGGCCATTGAGCAATGAGGGTTCTTTAGCGTGCCACACCTACTGTGACGCGGGACATCCATTTTTAACAGTATCTCAGAGGACCCGTGACATTCACACCTGATGCCGAGCATTTGATGATGGAACTGTCACTACCTGTTTTAATGACTTAGGTCTGTCGCGGTCGGAATTCGTACCTCGACCTTCCGCATGCGGGGCGAACACTCTACCACCGCGGCGGTATAGTTAGATTGGACTGTTCTATATGTGTGCCATTGTGTGGTAATAATTATGATACTATAGTTATTATCTTTTTAAGACACTGTCTTCCTACAATGGATTACATGTATATGAAACACGGTCTAATCACGACACTGTTAATAATGAAAATTATCTCTTGTATATGAAATATGACCGGTATATAGTTCCTTGAACTTTTTGGGGTGTTATTTATCTTTCTAGAAAGAGGTTTTCAGTTATTTTTGTATCTTATTGAAACTACCCGTCTCCTTGCCATATGATGTGCTGCTTTTTATGTTACCGATGAAATACATGATTGAAGTTTTCCTTGGTACACCGTCAAGAGTTATTGTTCCTGTCACGACCCAATTAATTTGGCGAAGTAGTTTGTATATGTTGAAAGTTTTTCGAGGAAATAGATATTGAACAAGAAATTGTATTATAAGGTTTTTTCTTATTTTGTTTAGCTTTTAATTTTGTAAATTTGATCAACATGTTATTGTCTGTGTTGATTTAAATTTTGTGTTGTTTCAACAGTGATTGGAATTACGTTTTAACACGTAAATTCAATGTGGCGGCTGTGAGGTCAACATCCGGCTTGAACACGATGACAATACCTTGCAAATAGCTCTTCGAGCAATGAGCCCGGCTAAAAATCAGTATGCATGAATTTGTGTTGGTTTAGGCACAGAAGGAAAAACAGTAGTCGACTGAAAGGTCTGGAAAGGTAATTCAATGGCAGAAATCTTCCATTCAGTCACCTTTCAGTAACCGTTCGGTCACCTTTCAGTATACTGAATGACACAGCTTCATCTTGTGATGAAAGGCAATTTTATAACTGTAAAATCAATAAGGACTATTCAAGGGCTTAGATATTCTGCAAAAATACACAATTCATGAAATAGCTGGAATGGATCTGAAACCCAAGACCTGTAAAAACTTTTAAGTTAAAAGTTAAAACGATAAGAGTATCGAATATGAATCACATGTTTTTGAATATGAATGATAAGATTATCGAATATGAATCACATGTTTTTGAATATGAATGATAAGATTATCGAATATGAATCACATGTTTTTGAATACGAATGAAAAGTTTAGAATATGAATTACAACTTATTGAATAAGAATGACATGTTTTTGGATATGAATAACACGTTTTAGAATAAGAATAACACGTTTTTGAATATGAATGATAAAATTATTGAATATGAATAACAACTTTTCGAATGTGAATGATATGTTTTAGAATATAAATTACAAGTTTTTCGAATATGAATAACAAGATTAGTATAATAGTGCAACGTTTTACACGCCATACTCAAATGTAAGCAATATTTTTTCTTTTTTATTGATCAATGCCATCATATATCTTTAATGATCAAATCATCTAAATATTTCGTACTGGTTACTTAAGATATTGAGTATGCGTGAGAGAGAGAGAAGAGAGAGAGAGAGAGAGAGAGAGAGAGAGAGAGAGAGAGAGAGAGAGAGAGAGTAAAACCAAAAGATGCATACACTTGAAGCGCTAGATAGTGTTTCTTAAAATAATGATATTTTCATATTATAGATATTTTAAGTTGAAATGTATCCATATATAAAATGAAACAAGTCAAACATGTAATCAGTTAATGAGATTAACAAAAAGGCGATCACGGTCTCCACTGAAAATGGTATTGGAATCGTAGAAGAATTCCAAATATTCATTCGCATTAAACAATTCAGAATCTAACCACACCTAGATATTCTCTACAGAGATACCTATAGTTATCTTACACCCTTCCCATCTATCGCGGCTGGCGACAATATATTCCAATGGTCTATTATCTCCGACGACAGTATTTACCGTGATGAAAAAAATATGCCTTGTCTCGGCTCATGTTATTGTCGGCGGCAATATTTAGTATATGTATCAACGGACAATATGTATCGACGAGGATGATATGTTCCAAACGACAATATGCACCATCATAGTGTGTACTTAACGGTGGAATTACAAGAATCTTGAACTTTCAAATCCATACACAGTTACACTAACCATTATGATAGTTTAACTTTATTATTAACTTATATCATCGTAAAACTTGTAAAATTTAATTAATTGATAGTGTAGAAACCTACAATAATAAACCGTCGTTTTCTTTCCTTTGAACTTTAAATGCATGATTAAACTTTCACTCGGTGAGTTAATTTTCTAAAAATCTATTGGTCTGTTTGGCATGCTTTGAACGGAAAGTGATTTCTTATATTTAAAACAGCATCCAAAACACACTGACGGAATGAGGAGAGCTCATATAAAGGAAGATATCATGTGACCAATATTAACATATTTTTCTCGTAATTTCGAGATAATTATCTCGTAATTACGAGACATTTCCTCGTAATTAAGAGATAAGTATCTCGTAATTACCTAATCTTTTCTCGTAATAACGCAATAATTATTTCGTAATTACGAGATATTTTCTCGTAATAACGAGATAATTATCTCGTGATAACGAGATCTTTTCTCGTAATTAGGAGATCTTTTCTCGTAATTACGAGATAATTATCTCGTGATAACGAGATCTTTTCTCATAATTACGAGATAGGCGAATGTAAATATATTTTTTATATGATACTAAAAGGCTTTCGTACGTATGCGAGAAGTGGTATAAATTAAATGCATATTCTTAAAAAATTCTTTAATAAAATCTTGTGTCTTCTATTGGTGACGCTTGTGTCCTCTATTGGTGACGCTTGTGTCTTCTATTGGTGACGCTTGTGTCTTCTATTGGTGACGCTTGTGTTTTCTATTGGTGACGCTTGTGTCTTCTATTGGTGACGCTTGTGTCTTCTATTGGTGACGCTTGTGTCTTCTATTGGTGACGCTTGTGTTTTCTATTGGTGATGCTTGTGTCTTCTATTGGTGACGCTTGTGTCTTCTATTGGTGACATCCTCTATTAGTGACGCTTGTGTCTTCTATTGGTGACGCTTGTGTCTTCTATTGGTGACGCTTGTGTCTTCTATTGGTGACATCCTCTATTAGTGACGCTTGTGTCTTCTATTGGTGATGTTTGTGTTTTCTATTTGTGACGCTTGTGTCTTCTATTGGTGACGCTTGTGTCTTCTATTGGTGGCATCCTTTATTGGTGACGCTTGTGTCTTCTATTGGTGACGCTTGTGTCTTCTATTGGTGACGCTTGTGTCTTCTATTGGTGACGCTTGTATCTTCTATTGGTGACGCTTGTGTCTTCTATTGGTGACGCTTGTGTCTTCTATTGGTGACACTTGTGTCTTCTATTTGTGACGCTTTTGTCTTCTATTGGTGACTCTTGTGTCTTCTATTGGTGACGCTTTTGCTTTCTATTGGTGACGTTTGTGTCTTCTATTGGTGACATCCTTTATTGGTGACGTTTGTGTTTTCTATTGGTGACGCTTGTGTCTTCTATTGGTGATGCTTGTGTCTTCTATTGGTGACGCTTGTATCTTCTATTGGTGACACTTGTGTATTCTATTGGTGACGCTTGTGTCTGCTGTTGGTGACGCTTGTGTTTTCTATTGGTGACGCTTGTGTCTTCTATTGGTGATGCTTGTGTCTTCTCTTGGTGACGCTTGTGTCTTCTATTGGTGATGCTTGTGTCTTCTCTTGGTGACGCTTGTGTCTTCTATTGGTGACGCTTGTGTCTTCTATTGGTGACGCTTGTGTTTTCTATTGGTGACGTTTGTCTCTTCTATTGGTGATGTTTGTGCTTTCTATTGGTGATGTTTGTGTTTTCTATTGGTGACGCTTGTGTCTTCTATTGGTGACGCTTGTGTCTTCTATTGGTGACATCCTCTATTGGTGATGCTTGTGTCTTCTATTGGTGACGCTTGTGTCTTTTATTGGTGACGCTTGTGTCTTCTATTGGTGACGCTTGTGTCTTCTATTGGTGACGCTTGTGTTTTCATTGGTGACGTTTGTGTCTTCTATTGGTGACATCCTCTATTGGTGATGCTTGTGTCTTCTATTGGTGACGCTTGTGTTTTCTATTGGTGACGCTTGTGTTTTCATTGGTGACGCTTGTGTCTTCTATTGGTGACGTTTGTCTCTTCTATTGGTGATGTTTGTGCTTTCTATTGGTGATGCTTGTGTTTTCTATTGGTGATGCTTGTGTCTTCTATTGGTGACGCTTGTGTCTTCTATTGGTGACATCCTTTATTGGTGACGCTTGTGTCTTTTATTGGTGACGCTTGTGTTTTCATTGGTGACGTTTGTGTCTTCTATTGGTGACATCCTCTATTGGTGATGCTTGTGTCTTCTATTGGTGACGCTTGTGTCTTCTATTGGTGACGCTTGTGTCTTCTATTGGTGACGCTTGCGTCTTCTATTGGTGACGCCTGTGTCTTCTATTGGTGACGCTTGTGTGTTCTATTTGTGACGCTTGTGTCTTCTATTGGTGACGCTTGTGTCTTCTATTGGTGACGCTTGTGTCTTCTATTGGTGAAGCTTGTGTCTTCTATTGGTGATGCTTGTGTCTTCTATTGGTGACGCTTGTGTCTTCTATTGGTGACGCTTGTGTTTTCTATTGGTGACGTTTGTCTCTTCTATTGGTGATGTTTGTGCTTTCTATTGGTGATGTTTGTGTTTTCTATTGGTGACGCTTGTGTCTTCTATTGGTGACGCTTGTGTCTTCTATTGGTGACATCCTCTATTGGTGATGCTTGTGTCTTCTATTGGTGACGCTTGTGTCTTTTATTGGTGACGCTTGTGTCTTCTATTGGTGACGCTTGTGTCTTCTATTGGTGACATCCTTTATTGGTGACGCTTGTGTCTTCTATTGGTGACGCTTGTGTTTTCATTGGTGACGTTTGTGTCTTCTATTGGTGACATCCTCTATTGGTGATGCTTGTGTCTTCTATTGGTGACGCTTGTGTCTTCTATTGGTGACGCTTGTGTCTTCTATTGGTGACGCTTGCGTCTTCTATTGGTGACGCCTGTGTCTTCTATTGGTGACGCTTGTGTGTTCTATTTGTGACGCTTGTGTCTTCTATTGGTGACGCTTGTGTCTTCTATTGGTGACGCCTGTGTCTTTTATTGGTGACGCTTGTGTCTTCTATTTGTGACGCTTGCCTCTTCTATTGGTGACGCTTGTGTCTTCTATTGGTGACTCTTGTGTCTTCTATTGGTGAAGCTTGTGTCTTCTTTTGGTGACATCCTCTATTCTTTAATAAAATATTGTATCTTCTATTGGTAATGCTTGTGTCTTCTATTGGTGACGCTTGTGTGTTCTATTGGTGACGCTTGTGTCTTCTATTGATGACGCTTGTATCTTCTATTGGTGGTGTTTTTGTCTTCTATTGATGACGCTTGTGTTTTCTATTGGTGACGCTTGTGCGCTTGAAATCTACCCAGTTTGCACTGTAAAATTAGCCTACATACATGTAGGGTCTTGACACAATTTTTTGCAATGTTGGGGTCACCCCTGTGATAACCCCCAATTTAATTTCGATTTTTATGCTTACGCTCACCGAGGTGAAGAAATAATGGTTTACCGTCATAGGCAACATGTTCGTGTCTTTAGCGAAAGCCAACAGCAGAAAATCACAGCAGGCGACGAGGATCAGCGAAGAACATTGTAAACTCAGAAGGCAAATTTATAACGACCCAGACTACGCCAGAAATACACTGTGCGACTAGAAAATGGTTTCCTTGCTGTGAAAATAACAGATAACGATAGAAAAAGCACTCTTGCTACATTGCGTGGAAGAACATACTCATTATATATATGACACCAACCTTACGCATCCTCAACTTAAGGAAGAACTGAAATATTCAACATCAAAAAGCGACCTACAAAATGTAGCCCAGCATTTATATCATTTTTCTTTGAACAGGACCGGTACATGTATATCTTCTATCAATTTTGACGGTGTAAAGTACCGTAAATAAATCTTAAGATCGCCAGTACCATAAATTTTCGTTTTTACCTTTCAAATTTTGAAATAAAATTCTTAATGATATATGATATATCTTGGACTATTTTCAAGTAAATGTTGTACATCGCAACTAGCAAAACATAAATGTTCGATTATGTGTTTAATGACACATTAATCATCTTTTAACTGCTATTTGGTCACATAACTCATTAAGATGTGAAATTGATAATGAAGAGGATTTGTTTAAAGAAATAAAATTCGAACGACGCTATCTAATGATTTTTTTTATGTAGCAGAGTTCATTTAATCAATAGTAACTATCGCTACTTTGACTCGGTCTAACGATTACCTTTGTGTAGTGAATATGGAATTATACAATTATTAATACTGATTTAGAATTAACCATAGCAAGAACCGTGTACCCAGGAACGTTTAAGGACATCATTCAAAATAATACACACGTACTTTCTTAATTAGTTTGGTACTACGGTAGTGGAATTTCTGAACGTAAAAAGGCTAGAAAATCACGTTCTCGAAATTCAATACAAATCACTAAATGTTTTCCATCGATCTCCGAGTGTCATCTTCACTACTTAGAGTCAGGACGCCACCACATGTGAAAGGATGCTACACGTAGAATTCATACATTCCTAAACCCATTCAAAAGCATCGCTTTACACACCTTAAATACTCGGTGAAGTTGTTGGGAACAATTACAAGATACAACTTTGGTACGGGGCCCGAGGCTTCAGGTAATCCTAGAACCGAGTTTTGATCTCCCACCAGTTGATATTTGATAAAAGCATTGAAGGACTCCATGGATATTTCCATCCCATTATTATCCAAAGAGAGTATTTTTCCGTTGAAAATGACCAATAAAATGTTTGAAAGGGATCCAGGGATATGCCATATGAAAATAACACAAGGATGTTTTTGTAAGAACTTTGATTGAATAGAGGGATCTCGGTTATCATTGGTTTGATTCAGTAGAAAACTATTGTCGTCGCTGGAAAAGTTGTAGTATACGTATGAAACCAAATCTGTAAACACATCAATCATGCCAAATGCGTAGGGATTTGTACTTTTATACATGTGTGTATTTTAGTCAAATCTCTCTCTCCCTCCCTCTCTCTCTCTCAAACCTCAGATAGCTGTTACAAGATAATTGATTAGTGCAGAACTTTTATCACTAACAGCTTACTGTCATATAGGGAAAACATAAGTTATGTGAGAGCTAAAATAGAATATGCTTGTCAAGCCCGTTGGAATGAAACAATGTATATTGACTACATAAAAATATCTTGATGATATTTCCGTAAGTCTAAATATTGTTTTAATGTTTATGCTTTTTGGGCCATTCATGCAGTGGAGCTCAAACATTTATCTGTTTGAGAAATAACAATTTGGGGTCATTGTGCGGCCTTGTACCACACGGGCATTCAATAGAAGACCTCCGTTGAAATAATTTTTCACAGAGAATGTTTTAATAATATTGAAATTTCTTTTCTATGTCGAGGATACTCCATTAGCTATTGGGCAGTTCAAAACCCGTATTTCTGTCTACTGGCTTCAGAGATGTCGTGGATATATTCAATCCATCCATGTCTATATATCATTTGTAAATATTTTGTAAGGAAAACTAAGTGTAGCTATCGGATCTTATTGTTGTATATTGGTATATTTCAAAACATAGCACTTGGCACACTGATTTTGACTATGGATAACTCTGTTTACCTGATCAGGATATAGGGCTCAAGGCGGCTGTGACCGGTCGTCAGGGGATGCTTCTCCTAGGCACCTGATCCCACCTTTGGTGTGTCTAGGGGTCCGTGTTTGCCCAACTATCTATTTTGTATTGCTTATAAAAGTTATGAGATTGATCACTGTTCGTTATATTCCCCTTTCATAGCAATATCTTACTTCATTGACGCGTCCAAAATCTTGGGTATCCTATGACCTAAAAAAACGTTCTTTACATGCGGTTATCTATTATTGATCAAACAACAATGTAAAGTCATTAATACATGAAATGCACCAATACAAATCCTTTTCTGAAGGTTTTGAATTTTTATATCACCTGAGTGACTCAGGTGACCTATTGCTATTGGTCTGCGTCCGCGCGTCGTCCGTTAACAACTTCTTCTCAGAAACTACTGGTCCAATCTTGATTTTTTTTAATGTAGCATCTGTAGATAGAGGAAATCGAAAATTGTCAATTTCATGACCCCCCCCCACCCTAAGGGGTCTTAATTTGGGGGTAAAAACTGTAAAATTGATGTATTTCTTTTAAAATCTTCTTCTTTACTCCTGGGCATCTAGCAGAGAAATTGAGTATATAGTAATGATAAACAAGGAAGCTCCTAGTAAAATTGTAAATTTCATGATCCCCGGCGTAGGGATTCTGAACCCAGGGTAGGGCCAAACTTGGTATATAGTGTTTATGTGTAAAACACTTATATGACATCTTCTTCAGTGTTATTGATACTGAATTGAAACTAAATAGATATTTAGAAAGAGCAGGTAGTCCTTTACCAAAATTATAAATTTTATGATCCCAGGGGGAGGGGTTTTGGTATCAGGGTGGGGCCAAAATGGTCATTTATCAAACAATAGACATTTTAAACTTCTTCTTGATAACTACATGTATCATTCCAATTCTTTTCAAATTTAGTATGAAGCATTGTTGGAACAAGAGGGACATAAATTGTAAATTTCAGGATTCCTGCACCCCTGGGGCCTTAGGGGCGGGACAAAAACTGCCCAAAATTGACTAATTTTCAAAACTCTTCTCTAGAACCGTACATGTTTAAGGAAAATTAAATGCATAGTGATGTAATACAGGAAGGTCTCTACCACAATTGTAAATTTCATGACCCCCGGGGTAGGAGTGCTGACCCCAGGGCAGGGTCAAACTTAGTATAGGTGTTTATGTGTAAAACACTTTTAAATAACATCTTCTTTAGTGTTATTGATACTAAATTGAAACTAAATGGATATTTAGAAAGAGCAAGTAGTCCTTTACAAAAATTGTATATTTGATGATCTAGTAGTCCTTCACAAAAATTGTAAATTTGATGATCCCTGGAGTAGGGGCCAAACTTAGTATATAGTATTCATGTGTAAGTTTGCTGATACTGTATAAAATCTAAATGCATACTTATGAATAGCAGAAAAGGATGTACAAAAAATGGTGAATTTCACAACCCAGGATTTTTTACTCTGGGATGGGTCCAAATTAGTCATATCTTTTAATGTTTTAATGTTAAATACCTATTGTGTTATGTAAAGCCTTTCATCAGTATATGCACTTTTGAGGACAGTGAAGTTTTAAGAACACATCTTGATTTATACTGTTGCTGAACATAGATATTCAGGACAGGAATTTTTTTCTAGATTTCATCGCCCTTGGGAGTAGTGATACTTTTTCACTAGTACTCAGGTGACCGATAAGGCCTGTGGGCCTCTTGTTGCGTAATGTTTTTCCCCATTGAATTTTTAAGTAAAAATCTGTGAAAAATACAAAACTGAAGTGGATCAATTGGAAACTGTGGTAATTATGGGTTTTTAGTAAAATCAAAAAAATTACGAATAGTTTTACAAATTCTATAACAAAAATTTTGTTTTTTGATCGGATACCGATGTCCTTAAAGAGAAGGTGTGATTAAAATTTTTACTGTAAACATGTATACTGTCTTTTCTATAACATCACGCTGTGGAATTTAATTGTTATATTTAAATTCAAATATTAGAGGGCACCCATATTCAGGATAAGGCAAAAGTTAGCATTACAGAACTCTAGACTTGGCCAAACACAGGTCGCATACAATGGTGGCATCGGCAATAATCTTTGAAATTAAATTTTATGTTCTTTCCTTTAAAAAAACACAGCCATCAAAATCTGCATTTGACGTCCTTCTATTTAAGTTAATGCATTAGAGTCTCTCATAGTAGATTTACTGTTAAAAAACACAGATTTTCTAATGCATGTATTATGGCTTATTTCCAACTTACGAGAGAGAAAATAATTAAATATTCAAGATATGATATATTGTCGTATAGCTCAACGGTGTTGCAACAAAAATTTGATACTTTAATGTCATATTTTAGTAGTTCAACATTTCTATAAGACGAGGATTCATATTAATGTAAAAAAAAAAAAAAAAAAAAAAAAAAAAAAAAAAAAAAATACTAACACGTCAAGCATAATCTTTCCAAATATAAAAACAATGACACGCTATGAGAAAAAGGGGTGGAGAAAAAAACTGCTGCTAAAACGCCCCCTCTCTTATCCAGGTGTATATATACAGACAATTGACAAATTTTCCTCAGAAAAGCCACAGACTATTCTTCAGACATGTACAAGGCAATTGGCGTGAGTATAATTCAGCTTCATTTATTGATACTTTTATGTATATGTAACTAGATCACCCGAGTCAAGACTGATCATAGAATAACTTTTTCTTTGTAAAGAAGATCATAATAGATGTAATATTTGTATGGTTTATCTTTATATTCCTCGTAGAAGCACATAAGTTTCATTGTCATGAAGCAATATATATTAGTGTAGTTTCCGATTCTCTTTATCAAAGTTTTACGGGCAATATCTGAAAATCAATAGTGTAGTCCTTGAGAGAGAAAAAACCCACATTTGTAGTAATCCCAGTCTTTTATCTTGGGTTGTCACTTTCATGTGTCGGGATTTGAAGCTTGATTTAATGTGATTTGATTATGCATGGATACATATAGAACAGTTATCCCCAAGAGGAAAAGCATTCATTAGAATTCCTATTAATAGATATACTTACGTGTTAGTGGCTGTAATGAATTGACTTTAAACCTCTGTGACTTATTATGCTTATAACCGCTTCAATTAGAGCCGATCAGAGCACGAGTACAGTTTAATGTTCGTAATTTAATCACACTAGTATATTGGTAGTGTTACGACAATTGTAATCGATACGTATAAAATTAGTTTTACACTAAAAAATAACTCTAAAAGAAATGAAAAGAAAACACCTCAACACCGTTCCATTCCGCAATATACATGTACCAGTACCCACGTGGATATTAATTATTTAGGGAAACGAAACTTTCCGCAACATACATGTACCAGTATCCACGTGGATATTAATTATTTAGCGAAACGAAACTTTCCGCAATAGACATGTACCAGTATCCATGTGGATATTTGTCTTTAGCGAAACGAAACAGAACAAAGTTACTACATGTACCTGAATCCTGTACATGCACCATGTTGCTGACATCAGCTGTTGCAGAAAGTAACAACAAACATCCTTGCTTCAGTCGTTTAGTTTTTTAGAAATATATGAACTTTCCCTAGTTTGGTCAAGTCAGTGGCATTATAAGATCCATTTTCATGAATAACTTTTAATTACTGGAAATTTGGATTATCTTTCTTTACAAAATAGGTTTATTTCTCATACTGGTAAAATTATGACATTGTTAATATTACTTTTGATAATTCAAAACGAATTATTAAACGTCACAAAGGTGGCGACACACAATAAACTGTTTTACAGACTTATTATTCATTGAAGGAGGAGGATAAGACAAGGTGTTTTAATTATGTGAGGATTATGGAAAGAAATAGCAATTTAATGGGACATATATATATATATATATATATATATATATATATATATATATATATATATATATCCCTTTCCCTTTCAGTCTCTTATTCAAGGGGATGACCGCAAACTTGATATCGTCAAATGTGTCTTGAAATTATATACATTTTGTGTTCCATACCGTTTAACAAAATGTTTATAGGCTTCGAGATAATTTTGGAACTCAGTTTTAGGGAACAATCCTGCATTCCTTACAAGGGGTCGCCAAAAAAATGATGATGACACGTTGTTAAAAATAACATTCTGAGCAATTTATGTTGTATAATGCTTTACAAAATATGCTTTAAGTGATAGAGAACATAGAATTTTCATACATTATACCCAAAAAATCCCTTATTACGTTCAATGGTCATTTTGCTGACGTCAATAGTTACACAACGTTACAACAAATAACTCTGCTTCAATGATGCTAACAAATTATTGGTAGATTTTGAGATATTTAGAAAATAGCTTTGATCCCTCTCAGCTTCTTATCTAGAGGACTGGTCCCTTAAGCTTAATATCCTTTAATAGGTATTCTCATTATCTACAACTTTTGTTCCTTAACGTTTAACGAATGTTTTCAGTTTTCAACATATTCAGTTTAAGGGGCATCCATTAAATCAATTAAAAGGGAGAGTAAGACGAAACTGAAATATGGTTTATTGCTTAGAGTCACATTCTGACCAATTTAGGCTTTATAAAGTTTTCATTTAAGAAATAAAAAACATCAAAGTTTCGTACATTTTTCCCTCTGAAATCCTTCTTACGTTATCAAAAATCATTTCACTGACATCAGCACTTGCAGAACGTGAAAACAAAGAAAGAACTCTGCTTCAATAATGCTTAATAAATTCATCTCGGGTTTTTAGATACAGATGTAGTTAGAAAACACTTTTGGTTCCTTTCGGTCCTTTATTTGAGGGACTGGTCTCTAAAACTTGATGTCGTTGAATAAGTATTCATATCATTTACAACTTTTAATTGTCCTAAAACCAAAATGTTTTTATTTTTCAAAATACATAGAATGGACCATCCCTGAATTCCTTAAAAGTGGACTTAAGACATTTGATGATTGATTGTATATTGTTTAACATCCCTTTCGAGAATATTTCCCTTATATGGAAACGTCACCATTGTTTGTGAAGGGCTGCAAAATTTAGGCCTATGCTCGGCGCTTATGGCCTTTGAGCAGGGAGGAATCTTTATCGTGCCACACCTGCTGTAACACGGGATCTCGGATTTTGCGGTCTCATCCGAAGGACCGCCCTATTTAGTCGCCTCTGACGACAAGTACTGAAAACCTATCATAACCCTGATCCCCACGGGCGACAAAATGTGAAGCTGGCATATTGTTTGGAGTCAAACCCTGACCAAGATATATTCTATAATGCTTAACAAAAAAAAAATTTCGTTTAAGAAATAGAAAACATCAAAGTTCCATACATTATTCCCTTAGAAATCCATTCTTACATAATTAATAATCATTTTGAATAGTGACACCAGCACTTGCAGAACGTTTATATTAAAACCATTTCGCTTCAATAACGCTAAGAAATTATTTTTGGTTTTTGAGAAATTTGGTAAATAGTTTTGACCCCACTGGGTCCTTTATTTTTAAAAGGGGGTGGTCCCTAAAACTTGATATCGTCGAATAGGTATTGTCATTATCTACAAATTTTGTTGTTTACGTCTTTTCAAATCATTTTTGTTCAAGAAGATATTGACGAAAATGTGTACAAAAATGCAGGAAAACGTTGTGGTGCTTCTTCCAGCCTTACAGCGCTCCGGCGGTTTTTTTAATTAAAGAAATTTAAATGCAACTAGGCACAGCCATGAACTCAATTCTACAATCGCTGAAAATTTCAAGTTGATATTTCAAATGGTTTCCAAAAACACTCCTAAACAATCTGAACAACTAAATTTTATAAAACATCAATGTCTTACTCATTATGTAACTTAATTAAAATCGAGAAGAAAAAAAACTTTATTGAGTTGAAGGGAATATCTATCATGAAAAGCGAAGATAACGAACAGTGATCAATCTCATAAATCCCATAAGCAATACAAAATAGATAGTTGGGCAAACACGGACCCCTGGACACACCAGAGGTGGGATCGGGTGCCTAGGAGAAGCATCCCCTGTCGACCGGTCACACCCGTCATGAGCCCTATATCTTGATCAGGTATACGGATTATATAAACGCAGTCAAAATCAGTGTGCCAAGAATGGCCTAACAATCGATATGAAACACGTCAGACAGCATTTGACCCAATGATAGGTTGTTTTGGCAAACTAGATCTTTATAACGACCATAGAATTTGCGAAATGTTGATTTTAAACGAGACTTTGTGAACCCTGCACCATCAACTTGTTTGTCAGTAGCCTGCTTCGATTTAAAAATTGACCATACGCAGAGCAAGCTCTTGCGTATCGAATCAGTTGAGAGATATAAACACCACATGCAAATGGTAATGGAATATTGCTACATAAATATGGGAAGTTGACGATGGAGAAGTTGAAATAATCCCGTTTGTCATAAAGTTGAGTCTATCATCTCTGAATTTGACGAAAATCGGTCGATACATTTCTGAGAAAGCGCGTGAACAAAAAGTGTAAGAAGAAATAATAGAGAACACCCACCCCCTCTCATTTTCAAAGTACTGGCATTTATTTAGTGATTTGTGAATGGATAATTTCAGCTACATTTTCTTTTTACAATTAGTGCAATGGGATATTTTGGACTTTTTGATTAATGAGATATACCATTATTGCATTTCTTTTTTCAAGATCATGCATGTAAGTAACAAGAAAGTATTTTTGTTTTAATAGGTCCTGATTGTGTTAGTAGCTATTAGCATTTTCTCCTGTAATGCGTCCAGACAAACTCAACCAACGTTAGAAACGGTGAAGACCTGGATCAGGTATATGAACACGCTATGGGCAAGGGGATTGCTTACTGAGCATGACTATGAAAGATTTAGTAAGTACAATAATAGCATATACTAGTTCTGACGGTAGAAATTAAACTGACCAATTTTTTCATATCAAGTTGTGAGATTTGCCGAAACTGTTTAATGATTTTCTAAAAGAATTATGTTACGAAATAAGCCAATCTCACTCTAACTGACATCATGATTTTGTGTAAAAACTAGAAATTTCGAACAGAGAGGATTGTAAATCGTAAAACAGTTATAAAACTTAAGACAGCAAAACAACATCTTTTATTAGAATGCTCGAAACTATTTATCACACAGTCACGTGATTATTTAAATTCTTGCTTTCCAGGATCATTTGTTCAATTCATTTCTCCGACACTTGATCCCAGCAGAAGAATTCAAACCAGATGATATTAATGCCATCGGTAACGAAAATGACGACGAACGACGAATATGAGCAAAATTCTTACGAAGACAGAACCAGGATGAAAGTTTCATCGTCTTTTTTTTCCATCAAGTTCTAGTACACCAGCTTGTCTGATCAAAATATGTATGTCGTCTGTATGTACAAAGTATACATGTTCATGTTTACGGTTTCACATTTCGGCTTCCTCTCCAAAGCAATTAAGCCTTTTTCTATCAAAATAACAACGAAGTATTCTTTGGCTAAGGAAAATCAAGATGGCCCATTCTCCCTTCTTTGAGGAAAAGATTAAGGGATTTTTATCATAGTGGAAATACAGTGAATTGTTCGGAAATTCTTCTTCTCCAGAACAGCTTATCTACGAAATCCGAAAACTGTCTGAATCCTTCTGTAAATGATGAAATTTCAGATTTCCTTAAACTATGACCACCGAGGCCACTATAAGCCCAAGCTCCTTAAACTATGACCGCCGAGGCCACTATAAGCCCAAGCTCCTTAAACTATGACCGCCGAGGCCACTATGAGCCCAAGCTCAAAGTTTTGCATAAGGTATTATGTCTTTTTATAAAAAAAAATCTTTTCAAAAACTTTTGTCGAATACACGTACATATGCAAGTATCGTCTAGTAAATTATGTTCATATTGGTACAAACCCCCCATGCCAAGGTAGGGATGCAAAATATTGAGTTTTTAATGAGAAAATCCTTTTCTCGAGACCTACGACGCCAATTTGACATAAGTATTTAACATTATTGTCCAGCTCGTGCTGTTTGGTGGCGTTGATATGAAAAAAAAGTTCAATGTAAAAACGAAGAATCGTACTTTAGAATAAAATCAAATATCTAATCCAAAAGTGTACTTCTGACTTAGTTGACCGATTGTAGTATAACTTTCAAACGGAAATATAAGTAACCAAGTTTTACGGAGGAATATACTGGCAAGTAGAAAAAACCATGAAAAATGTTTATTCAAACCCTGTCACTAGAATTGTCTTCTCACGAACCTGTTGAGTATATTTCATCAAATTAACAAGGCTATAATAAGGGTACAGAACATGCAAGAATCATCCAATTTTTTCCACCCACCTTTTCCTCCAAGGGGTGATGCCACTATTAATGGCAATGCAGTTCTGGAAAAAAATCAGCACCAAAACGACTCCGCGGTGTGGCAAAATGATATTCACGCACCCAGTTGAGACATGTAGTGTATACATAGAGCTGTCTAGTGGGAGGTCTTACCGTTTTGTTTCGAACGTGTGATTCTCATTTCTCTGTGAACAAGGTACCTCCATTTTGGATAACGCCATATTTAAAACAATGAAACATTTAAACGGAATATATAACGTTTGGTTTTATTCAGTTTTATACTACGGTATAAGAAGTACATGGGCCAGATGCATATTTGTGACCAAAGTTTGTGTGATATTTTTATGTGATGAAGGAAACTGAACTTTTGGTTTGCACGAGACTACAAAATTGTGTATTATTAGTTCTTAGCGTTATACTTTAACATAGATTCACAAGGGCATTTGATACAAATTTGCATGCTTATTATATCGTTTCATGTTTATTTGTTGTCTTAAAAATGGGTTATTCAAATAAAAAGTTTTGAAATTAATTTTTGTTAATTTTTAAGTGTTACATGTATACTAATGGTTGGATTAAGCAATTTGCATTTTCACAACACCTCTGGAAAAACCTTCATATGTACCCTCAAACATACAGCAATTAAAAAACTGGAGAATTGACCCACTCAATGCCAGAAAATAATATATTCGCTTGTTTTCTATGCATTTCAATGCTTTTGTTGGTACAATATTTCAAAAGACGTTAAATGCAACAGCATATACATATAAGTTATTTCAAAATTGATAAACAGGTTCATTGTTAAGGAGCTTAAAATTGGTACATACGAGGGCGAGTCAATATGTAACCAGCCTAACTTATTTCCGGTTGAGATCCGCCTCTTCTTTTTCGATGTAATTGCCCTCTAGTGTGATGTACTTAGACCAATGGTGTTCAAATGCCATCAGCCCAGAACTGAAAATGTCAGGGTCTTTTCCATTGAACCACTCCTCAACTGCCGTCACGACTTCTTCATCAGACCGGAAATGACGTCCACTGATATCCTTGTTCAAATTTGGGAATAGGGTGAAGTCGTTAGGAGCTAGGTCAGGCGAATAGGCAGGATCTGGTATCAATTCATACCCGTTTCGCTCTACAGCATCCATAATTGAAACTTTGCAAGTGTGGACTCTGGCGTTGTCCCATTGCAGCAAAAGACCTTTAGAGAGTTTACCTCGATGGTTTTCACGGAGGGCGGTTCTCAGCTGCTCTAGCAAGTTTGCATAGTACACTCCAGTTATTCTCCTTCTCTTGGGTAAGAGAGCCAACATAATAACGCCTTTTGCGTCCCAAAATGCTGTGGCCATCACCTTGTCAACAGATGGTTGCGTCTTGAACTTCTTTGGCCTCGGGGACCCAGCCCCTAGCCACTGACGACTCTGAGCTTTATTCTCTGGCTCATAATAATGAACCCATGCAAGTCTCATCTCTACAGTTACCAGACGCAAAAGAAAATCATCTTTTGACCTAAAACGTTTCAACAAGGTGCTGCATACTGATGCTCGTCGCTAAGGGATTTGGGGACCCAAAGGGCTGTTAGCTTGCGCATTCCTAAACGATCATGCAAGATTGTTGAAACGCTACCATATGAAATGTCTAATGCCTGCGCTATTTCTTCCACCTGAATTCGCCTATCAGAGTATACCAGATTCCGAACTTTCTTACACATTCTTCGTCGGTGGCATCCAGTGGGCGTCTATACCTGGCTTCATCTTCTAAAGACGTTCTACCGCGTATGAATTCCCCTACCCAGAATTTAACCTGAGCATAAGATGGCGAAGAAGACCCATAAACATCGGCTTACTTGCCGTGCATTTCCTTGCCTGTTTTACCTACAATTACCAAATTATAGCACGATACTCAATTTTAGATGAAAAGCATGCCTTTGCACCACAAGCCTTGTTTGACGTTCAATATCTTATTAAAGAATGACTCGATACGCGTGCAATTTTGTACCCAGGTATAAAACATGTATTGAAATAAGGCATGAAAATCGTGATCGTCTTGGTCAATCGGAAATGGGATAGGCTGGTTACTTATTGACTCGCACTCATTACTAATTGCATGGGTTTTCTTTTCCTCTTATCTTATTGGGTGTTTTTTTTATAACCGCAATTCGTCTCAAAATAAGCAATGTTATTCCACATGTAAATCCACTTTTTTTTTTTTACGGCTAATAAAACTAAGAACTATTTTATAAAATATCTGGAAAATGTAGGACAAGCAACTATTTGTATATATTTTTCCATTACTATATATTCTTCATGTACCTATCTATAGGCCCGGTGCAATAGAACTACCCAATATCTACGTTTCAACCCAAATCAATGCTTCTTGTGTCACAAAAAGACTTGACATCTGCTCAATATTTATTTATTTACGTATATTTTTGTAACTGAAGTCAAAACCAAACTTTATTTGAGCATACGTGCCATTTTACAAAAACCTTGTAAAACCCTTGAGACGTTTACAGAGGTGTAAGTGAGTGTAAGGAACGATAACTCTGGGTAGAGATTGGTATTTCCTGTGTATGAACAGAAAACGCGTAAATATGAGATTGTATATTAAAGGAAATAATATTCCCGGATTAGCTGTCTATAAATAACATATACGAGGGCTGTTCGATATGTAATGTGTATTGTACGATATCTCAAAAGCATTTGACTCAAATTGTGAAATAAACATTACATCCCTTCAAAGTATTCTCCGCGGTTTGAAATACATAATTTCAATCTGAAATGCGTCAAGGTACACTGATTTAGGTAGACCTCTGAGGCACTGACTGATGCGTGAATCAAGGGCTTGTCGGGACTTGTAACGACGACTAGATAAGAACTTTTTAAGTTTTGGAAAAAGGAAAAAGTCGCATGGGGCTAGATCTGGAGAGTATGGTGGGTGTGGCCAGACGGTAACCTTCTCCTACTTTAAAAATTGCTTCACAAGCTCAAATGTACAATGTATGTGCTGGAGCATTATCATGAAGTAGACGAACATGCCTAAATCCTGACACAGGGCGTCGTTTATGATAATATTTCTTGAGCTTTTTTAGTATAACATCTCGGTAATACCGACTTGTAAACACTTTTGCCCTTCGGCACCGGAATTTGTACGGCTATACCATCACATGAGAAGAATATGCAATAAAGAACCTTCTTTGTGTTTATGGTTCTTTTGGCAACTACAGGCCTTCTACCGTGTTTAGTTACCCATATTTCGTTTCCATTTTCTTACTGGTTTGAAATAGTGAATCCATGTTTCGTTACCAGTAACAATGTTTGCAAATTGTCTTTGATTGAATTTGGGAGACATTTTGAGCAATTGTTTAGCGGTTTGTACTCGTATCCGTTTTTGGTCATCTGTCAATATATGCGGTATCCATCTGGCAGAAATCTTTCGTACTTTCAAAATGAAATGCACCCGCGATAGTGATATGCCAACAGCTTTTAGCAATATCACGAATCGTGTATCTGCCACCACTTTCAATTATTTCCCTGACTTTTGCCTTGCCTGTTATAGCCACAGGTCAGCCAGATTTTGCTGCATCTTTGACGGACTCTGTCAGTCTGAAATTTCTCTCTCCACCTAAGAACTGTCTCACAAGATACCTTATCAGACCCATAAACTTCCCTCAATTCAGTAACAAATCTGCATTACCGAATGACAGAGTATTGTGCGAACTTTTATATAAGCACTAATTTCTTCAATATTCTCAACCCGTTTTCCAACCATTTTTACAACAGTGGTCAACGACTGGCTCTATTGAAATGACAGAAGTTTAAAACTATGTAGATCTTAAGGCTCGTGTTTATGCCGTTGGAAAGGTATTGAACAGTTGAATAGAGCTATTCAAGAGTATCATCATCCACGAAATCGTGCAAAGCGTTATC
Organism: Ostrea edulis; assembly: GCF_947568905.1. Taxonomy (NCBI): domain Eukaryota; kingdom Metazoa; phylum Mollusca; class Bivalvia; order Ostreida; family Ostreidae; genus Ostrea; species Ostrea edulis. The sequence goes on along the minus strand of NC_079164.1, from coordinate 79,307,066 downwards.
GCGCTGTGGTACAATACACATTACATATCGAACAACCCGCGTACATTGTATACTCTCAACAGGGCGTGAATAATCCCATAAAAATCAATCGTGTGTGTGAGAAAAAGAAGACAAAGAAGGGGAAAATATTTAACAAGCTTTAAACAGTTAAATAAAATACTTTCAGTATAAAAATATGTAAACTGTAAACCTTTATTCTCTTATTTAGTTTCATTTATAATTATTGCTCACATGATTACAGTTCATTCCTATAAACACATGTATGCACAGTAAATTTAAGTAGACTATAACATAGCCAAGCTATCCTTTTCTCAAGTCTCAACTGACCTGACCTTTAAGGTAATGGATATTGGTCATAATCATTTTATGTACAAAAATAAATGTCACAAAACATAAGATTATAGGGGATTTCTGCTGTGGAAGTAGAGAAAAAGATTTTCTTAAATTTGATACTTTTTCACTATATAGCCATATTGGAGGCCCCTGACCCCGTCAGGGATAATGCATTTCACAATTTAAGTGCATGTACATGTAGATTAGGGCTTTGTAGACATCATAACCATATATTTAGTTTATCTTCAACTACTGTAATGTGGAAGTAAAGATGATTTACCCCAATATTTAATGCATTGTAACTGTACATGACCATATTGGCCCCATCCTAATGTGCGCTGAGATTCGGCTCGGCTGAATGTATGGACTGACGCCTTCACCGAAACTTAGAGCAGTCCTTCCTAATATAGGTGACACTGCTGTTCGCTTCAAATAAGTTTGTTAACTATTAAATCAACTCTGCATCACTAGGAAAGCTGCATTTCTTACCGTCTAAGTATGTAAATTCCATAAAATAAACTACATGTATCATTAAATTTTCCGTTCAGATGATGACTTCCATGGCGCAAATTTTTTATCTCCCGAAATTGAAGAGTTCCTATAGTTTGTTTTTAAATCAGCGACATACAAGTAGGTATGTCGAGATAATATGTATCAGCAATTTGATAAAACAGACTGTAGGAACTCTTCAATTTCGGGAGATAAAATATTGCGCCATGGAAGTCATCATCTGAACGGAAAATTTAATGATACATGTAGTTTATCTTATGGAATTTACATACTTAGACGGTAAGAAATGCAGCTTTCCTAGTGTTTCAGGAGATAAATATTGTGCCATGAAAATCATCATTTCAACGGACAATTTAGTGACAGATTTCATTTTGGGATTTTTATCATACGTAGACGATAAACAATGCAAAATTAATAATTATAGACAGTTAGTTGAACAATCGAATCATCTATTTGAAGCGAACACCA